>NC_056744.1:973657613-973957613 GCF_019279795.1 Protopterus annectens
GTGTGTGTGTGTGTCATATTCCCACACACCTCTAGAGTAATTAGCAAAGACTCTAGCAATGGCTTGGGGGGATCACTATATCCATGGGTTGTAAGGAACACTAGACACCAGGGAGAACTCTTTATATGTGGGTTGGGGGGAACACTAGACACAAGGAATACTGTAGATATCATGCCTTAAAGACACTTAAGTAAAAATAAAACATGGTGCAGAGAACCACTGGACACCAGGGATACTGTTAAGTACTGTGCCTTAAAGGCACTAAAATGGAGTCAAACCCTGAACCCTTGCCACAGAAATAACTTGCTGCATTAATAGAGACATTAGTACAGCAAGGGGATTTTACCTATATAATGCTTGAAACAGGAAGGGACAGTGAATAGTAGTCATACATCTCAAAGTTGTAGTACAACACAGGACAGCAGCAGGGATGGATTTAAATTATATTTCCTATAAACTTAGAAAGTTGCTAGCCTAATAGCTTTTTGCACTGCCTTAGATATACTGAAGGATATGAAGTATGAAACTTAAATGTTTACCTCCAATGACTGAGTGATATCATCTGTGATTTATAAGGGCAGAAAAAAGGATACTGTGACAACTTTGGGCTATGTTTTATGTGTGTGTGTGTGTGTGTGTGTGTGTGTGTGTGTGTGTGTGTGTGTGTGTGTTTGTGTGTGTGTGTGTGTGTATGTATATATTGTGTATTTGGAAGAGTGAATTGGGGTGCCTCTGCTACCACAATGTGGCTGCCACCACTATTAACTACTGCAGGAAGTGCCAGTCTGTACTCGTGGCAGTTATCTACCATTTTGTGACAAGAAAAATAACCAATAATGAGATTCTTACTCATTGCAGCTAATGTGTCTCTGAATGTGATAGTAGTTCATTGTGGAAACAGGGCCTTTTTAGCATGGCCCTTAATATGAATGCTAGGGTTTTTTACTACTCTTCATGGCAGAATACATGGTCATAAAGAGTATGGTTGAAACACTATCACTCACGCATCAGGCCCTCACAGATCTGTGTGACATTAAAGCTTTTACAGCTAATCTTGATGTACAACTTCAAACTTTATGAGAAGTGATCATTCACAGTAAACAAAATAAGCTTATGTATCACCATTCAGTTGTAACTACCCATTCCAGCCACCTTCTTAAGCTAGACACACCTAACTTTGCAAGTAAATTGGATGAAGTTGTACACTGGGCCTGGCAAGTTGCAACAACATTTGAATAATAGGGCTCTCTGAGAGAGTAGAGTCCCAGTTAATGTAGGTTCTTACCCTGCATGGTAAATGTGTATCGCCCAAACAAATAACTGGTGCCAGAAACATGGCCTCAAACTGAATGCCAAAAAATACATGCTTATCCCTTTTGGGGAGAGTGATGTCCTCACAAATGATCACATTGATAGTCAGATACTAAGCACGCAATCAGTCGTGAGGGACTTGGGCACCCAGGTTGATAGCAAACTGACCTTTGACCACCATATTGCCTCCATTGTATGGAAAGCTTTCTACATGGCCCATCTCATTAGTAAGGGTATGTCATCCAGGGACAAGGTGGTCATAACATCACTGTATTCTTCCCTTATAAGACCCGTTATTGAGTACAGTGTCCCCTTTCGGCATGTACCTCACAAAGCACATGCAGCAGCTGGGGAGACCAAAGAGGGTCCTCACCCAGAGAATTCAGGGCCTCAAACATCTACCCTAAACAGATAGACTAAAAGCCCTGTCCCTCTATTCAGTCTCCTACAGACTCCTCAGAGGTGACCTCTGTCTGGCATACAAAGCAATCTCAGACCCCGCCCTGATGGGACTGCTGCATTTCCACAAGTCAAGCTCTACTTGAGTAACCCGCAAGCATGATCTCAACCTTATCTGTGACATCAACAGGACTTGTTGGCAGGACAGATTTGTGTCCCAGAGACTCCCTTTTTTGTGGAATAGACTCCCACTCCATGTAAAGCAGAATACCTTTTTAAGCGCAACCTGGATAACTGGATGGGGAACAGAAAATACACCCCTGGGATTCCACCTCTGTCCCTGCTGGGCAGTGGCATATGGTGCTGACTTGTTGGAACATGGGTTAAATTCTTGGCTAGGCTTGTAATGGCCTCAGGGCCAATAGCCTAGTGACTTCCTATGATCCTGTGATCCTACAGTCTAGCTAGCTTAATATTAACTAAAGTTTTAATCCCTCGATGAACTATTTCTTTCTAAACCCATTACCTTAGGAGAGGCTTTAGCAACCAGTGAATTCATCCTTATTGGTAAAACTCCCAATCCTGGTGGCATCACACCTGCTTTTTTGTAAATATTTCAATAAAGAAATTGATCCCCTATAATTTTTATTCTTGTGGCTGAGGTTAAAGAAATTTTCCAGACTTTCCCTCTTATCTGGAGTAGCTTTATTTCCCAAGCAAAGACAAGACTATGCTAAGCATTTATGGACCTGTTTCTCATCTAGAATTAGTGATTACAATTTTCACCAAGGTTCTAGTTCACAAACTGGAAAAAAAGCTGTACCTTGCCTTCAGATATTATTCGATAGGGATTTAAGTGAAGGGTAAGGGGGCCAGACTTGATTAGGTTTTTGGCTTGACATCCAGAAAAGGATGGAGAGAAGTAGCATTTCTACAACCACACCGCTCCTTGATTTTAGAAACCCCTCAACTGTGTTAAATGGCATTACCTATGGACAGTTTGGGAAGCTATGGGTCTTCTCAAAAGTACTATAAAATAGTATTTTTCTCCCTGTTTTGAAATTCATAAAAGCACCTAGCAGGATTTGCTCTTACCCCATGCTGTTTTCTTTTTATCCTCTTTTATCTCAGTCTTCTTTGCCCATTAAGTCCTTCTCAGACTTCGGTACTACTTTGCAGATAATTGTATACTATGGACAATTTGCCCTGGTAGATGCACCTTGTATGTTTTATGTTCCTTTACTGATTTTCCTGTATTTCAGGTTTAAACCTCATCTTACATAAGCCACTTATTTTCTCTTTAAGTAAGTCTTGCATCAAAGGGTTGATTTACTTCACCAGTTTATCTTTAAGTGATTTCTGAATGTGTTGTAGCACATTATTTTTAACCAGGATTCTACTAACATTATTGATCATAGTTTACACTCCATTATCTAAGAATTAGTCACTAAGTTCAGTATCTGGAAAAAAACTCACATTTCCCTTTTTTTAGTAAGCTTCACATAATCAAAATAATAGATGTTATGTAGTCCAATCTCGTCTACATTCCTACCCGTGGGTTGCTCCCACTCAGCCATACTCTAGCTCAAAGTCTTCAATTGGCTCGTGGCTAAGAGGTATCCCATGCTGCAATGCGCCTATCCCCAGATCTTGTTTGCTGCTCGTAAAGCTGGAATGTGGTCTCGCTCTTGCCCGTGGCTAAGTACAATTTTCTACTTATTTTTTACTTAGCAGCTCAAAAAGCTATTTTAATAGCTAGTGTGATTGTTTTGCTTCTGAATGGTTCAGTTGAACCTTTCTTGGTATCCCGTTTCCCTTGGTGTTTACGGGCTAGGCCCGTTTCAGTTAGAGGACCTAGTCCTCCCCTGTTTTTGTTCCTTGTTGTGTAGCAGGTTGATCCCTTCTGTTAGCGGGTTCTTTGTTGTGTGACTGTTTGTTGTTCTCCATTTTTTCCTGGGCTAGGCCCATTTAACTTAGAGGACCTAGTCCTCCCTGTGGTTATCCCGCGGTCTCTAGGCTGTTTAAGTTAGAGGCTCTAGTTTCCCATGCTCTCTTTGGGTTCTGTGGTGAAGGTACCCCTACCGTTTTCCCCTGTGTGTGTGTGTGTGTGTGTGTGTGTGTGTGTGTGTGTGTGTGTGTTCTTGCCTTTAACATGTCTAAGGATTCTAAAGAGCACAGGCCTTCGGGTTTTAAAAGGTGTGTCAAGTGTAACAACAAGATGTCTTTGACGGATGGGCACTCTGTGTGCATGTATTGCTTGGGGGCTTTTCATTTACAGGAATCCTGTTTGTTCTGTCACTCTTTCAGCCCTCACATGCTGCAAGAGAGGAAGAACAAACTAATATTAAGGGGATTGCTGAAACCTTCCTTTGAAGAGGATTTGGAGAGGTCTTCCAGTTCCAGGTCTTCTCCTTCCAAACCAGACAAAAGACAGACAAAAAAATCTTCTAAGAAACACTCTCCGGTTCTGTCAGTCTCCTCGGAGCCTCCAGAGAAAATCATTAAGACTACAGTTGCTTCTTCGGCTCCACTGGCTTTGGGGCTGACAGAAGGCAGTGCATCGATGATGTCGACATCGGCTCCCGGTTTATTGGAGCCGGTGACAGATTTGTCAGTTCGGAGCTGGTCTCCAGTTTTTCGACCGGTTTCTCCGACTCATAGGTCTTCCTCTATAGGGAGATCCAGATCCCCTACCATGTCCTCTAGGTCCTCTACGACACTTTCCGATTACGATGTCGATAGAGTGGTAAGGAAACTGCTCCAGTCATCGGTGCTGGTTAAATTGCTTTCGGCTCCAGCCCAGTCGGCTCTGGAGCCCGTCCTCCCTTCATCTTTGGCTGTTCCTCCTTCGGACCTTTCTTTGGAGCCAGAGCTGTCAGTTCCGTCTGATGCCTCGAGGTAGGTTCCAGTAGTCCCTTCTGGCATCTCCGCTCTGACCCCATCGGTGCCATCCACGGGGTCCAGGATTCACAGTTCGCCAGTCGGAGCTGCGAGGGAGGTATCGGGTCGATCTTCTTTGGCTCCGAGCCTTCCTCTCGGTGCTTTGGCTCGGGTGAGCGTGGACCTGACATCGTCTTCGGAACTTATTTCCTCAGCTCCGAGGGTGTCTTTTGTGGCTAGTCAACCTTCGGAGCCGAGGGGATCACCTTTTGAGGTCATGAGGAGTGTGCTGGCCAGGTTGTCAGCTGCATCTTACGGCACCGACACTCTTCCCCCTCCAGCAGCACCGATATCAGTATCAGATCACCTTCTATCTAGGGACAGCGGAGACCTAAGGCCTCAGGATACCTCCACGAGTGGTCCCCAGCTTTTTGAGGCCTCCCCAGATTTTTTACTGGAGGAGCCACCTAGAAAGAGAGTGTGCAAGAGGAAGCACATTGAGTCTCTCACGTCTGACACCGACCTTGAGGAATCAGGGGGGTCTCCCAAGTCGTCTTCTGATGATATCTCTTTTTCAGATATCTTGGAAATACTGAGACAGAGAGGTGACTGGCCATATAAAGCCCCTTCTGAGGAGGAGTCGGTGTTCGTGAAGGCCTTTGGGTCCCAACCCTCTGCCCCTTGAGTTTCTCCCCCGTTCTATGAACTCCCGGACCTCATTTGTTGAAAGGTGTGGGAAACTCCAGATACTGTGGAACTGGTCCCTAGGAGACCTAACAATTTTTTGCCCACTCCCCCTGATAAAGAATTTCTTACAAAAGGCGTTACAGTAGATGCCATGGTGGTGGCAGCAGCCAACAAGAAGGAACTTGCAGAAACTTCATCTACCGTCCATCCCCCTAACAAGGAGTCTAGGGCTATGGACAGGTATGGGAAGCATGTATTCTCTTCAGTGGCCTTTACACTGCGGTCGTTGAACTATTTATCGCATTTTACATGGCCCCAGAGAGATCTCCTAAAGGAGTTGGGAGATTCTCTACAGGGTAACGTTTCTGATGCTGTGGCTCAGAAAGTCAGTGCTCAGATGTCTACCCTAAATTCTATTACCAACTCATCCATTCACCAATGCACCCTTTGACGGATCATCCTTGTTTGGAACCAAGGTGAAGGACACTCTCACTAGGTGCGAGCAGGAAGGAAAAACCCTGTCTGCCATGGGACGCCATTTTTCCATGCCTTCTAGACCTTATCCCGAGGGCCAGAAAGGTGGGAAAATGTGTTTCAGAAAATTGCAGAGGTTTTTTCATGATGCACAGAGTGATTCCCCCTCCAGAGGCAGAGGAGGGGGTGGAAATTCAGGTAGATGCCACTCTAGAAGCAGAGGAGGCCCGTGTAACCAGGGGGACCGTGATTCCTTTTGTGGTTCTCTCTACCAGCACTCCTGAGAGGAGGCCTGACTGTGCATCTCTAGAGCCAGTCGGGGGTCGCATTTCTCTATACCCAGAAGTCTGGCGAGACATTACCCAAGACAAGTGGGTATTGGAGATAATCTCCAGAAGTTATAATATTCCCCTTCTTTCATGTCCTCCTCCAAACAAAAGAATCCCAGACATCCCACCCAGTCAAAGGGATTCCACAACCTTAGAGGTTCAAAAGTTGCTGTTAAAAGGAGCCATCCAGCCCGTCCCCCTCAGACCAAGTAGGATTAGGGACTTACTCCAGATTCTTTTTGATGCCGAAAAGAACAGGGAACCTGAGACCCATTTTGGATCTCAGCCGTTTGAACCTTCATGTAGAGAAGTCCAAGTTCTGCATAGTCACGTTACAGTCAATTCTCCCATTATTAGGGAAAGATGTGTGGATGTACTCCATCGACCTCAAGGATGCTTACTACCATATACAAATGGACAGGGCATCCAGAAGTCACCTACGCTTCCGGCTGGGAGCCATTCATTTTCAGTTCCGCCCCTGCCCTTTGGTCTCATCACAGCTCTCAGGGTGTTCACCAAATGCATGGCAATGGTAATGGCTCACTTGAGACGTCTGGGATTCCAAGTGTTTCCGTACCTGGACGACTGGCTGCTGTCTGCCACCACCAGGCATCTACTACTGGAGACCAGGGATGTCACTATTGCACTGTGCCAAAGTCTGGGAATTACCTTGAATTGGGAAAAGTCTGCATTGTTGCCCTCACAGCGTGTTACCTTTATCAGCGCCAAATTAGACATGGTGCTCATGAAGGTTTTTCTGCCAGAAGAGAGAATTCAGGTTTTACAGCAGCAGGTCTGTGCTCTACTACCACTGAAGAAGGTCAAGGCAAAAGTGGTCCTCAAGTTGTTAGGGACCATGGCTGCCATGATTATGCTAGTTCCTCTTGCAAGACTACACATGAAGCTTCTTCAGTGGCTACTGTTTGCCCAATGGTCTCTTCAGCATCTCCCACTCTCCCATCTTATTGTAATAACCGGCAGGTGCAAGCAGGATCTGCACTGGTGGCTTCAGACCAGCAATCTCAACGCGGGTATGCCTTTTGTTCTTCCTTCTCCGATTGCCACTGTGACCACAGATGCCTCCCAGATCGGGTGGGAGGGGCATCATCTCGGCAGGACAGTCCAAGGCATGTGGCAGGAACACAAGATCCATTTGCATATCAATGTCTTCGAGATGAGAGTGGTGCTATTAGCATTACAAGCACTTCAAAGCTTTCTTCATCATTGGACAATTGCAATCCCCCCAGACAACATGTCAGTGGTCTGGTATCTGAACAAACAGGGAGGAACCAGGTCATATCCCCTTTGCAGAGAGGCACTTAGAGTGTGGCAATGGGCAGTATCTTCCCGGTGCTTTCTAGTGGCAATGCACATACCGGGGAAGGCCAACGTGATTGCTGACAGGCTGAGCAGAGCTATTCTGATGCCTCATGAGTGGTCCCTGAACGAACAAGTGGTGGAATAGATTTTCTGCAGATTGGGGCAGCCTTGCTGCAATCTATTTGCTAGCCCCCTCAATGCCAAATGCAGCAGCTACTTCACCCTTATTCCCCCGAAGGGGGAGCCACCCAGGGGCGCTCTAGTTCACGTTTGGCCCTCCGGTCTTCTCTATGCCTTCCCTCCAATTCCCCTGATAATGAAGGTTATTCAGAAAGCACAGTCCTTGGGAAGCAAAATTATACTGATTGCACCACACTGGCCTCGTCAGATCTGGTTTCCTTTTCTTTACCCTTATCTAATGGACGATCCATGGATTCTGGACCCAGAGCCAGATCTGTTGACTCATATGTCAGGGCAGTTCCACCTCTCCATTCAGACCCTCAGGTTGACAGCATGGCTGCTCCAATTCCGTCCCTAGTCAGGCTTCATGATTTTTCACCAGAGGTGGTTCATATTCTGTCTTCCTTCCACAAGCCTTCTACTAGGAAGATTTATTCCAGTAAGTGAAAGAAATTCTCCATTTGGGCTCATGAAAGGCAGATTGATTCCTATACAGCTCCCATCTCATCAGTTTTAGAGTTTCTTTCTCAACTGTTTAGCCAGGGATCAGCTGCGGCAACTATCAAAGTGCAGTTGGCAGCCATTTCTACTTTTCATATTGCTAATGAACCCAATCTAATGGTGCACAGACTTTGTAGGGCTTTTCTGAAAGGGACTATGCTACTTCGACCTTCAATCTTTGATCCTGTAATGCCATGGGACCTTAATTTTGTATTACAGCAGCTTACCTCACCTTCTTTAGAGCCCGCGGCAACTTGAGACATTTTTTGTCTTGAAAGACAGTCTTTTTGATAGCCATCACTTCGGCTAGGCGGGTCTCTGAACTCTAAGCTTTATTGGTTCGGCCCCCTTACTTGGTTTTTCACAAGGATAGGGTTTCGCTAAGACCTAATCCTTCCTTTATGCCTAAGGTTGCTTCAGTGGTCAACCTCAACCAGTCCATCGAGCTGCCTGTGTTTTTCCCTGAATTCTCTAACAACACAGAATTTAAGTTTCATCAGGTAGATGTCCACAGACAATTGCATTTCTATTTACAGAGAACAAAAGATTTTAGGAAATCTGATCAACTCTTTGTCTTGTTTTCAGACAATAGACTAGGGACTTCAGTTTCTAAAGTAACTCTGTCCAGATGGATTTCTAGCTGCATTTCCTTCATCTATACTTCAAATGGCAAGGAATTACCCTTTAAAGTAAAGGCTCATTCTACACGTTCAGTGTCTACTTCTACTGCCTTTCAGGCTAGGATGTCTATGGATGATATTTGTGCTGCAGCTACTTGGGCATCTCCTCACACTTTTATTAGTCACTACAAACTGGATCTGGTATCAAGGGACAGATCCTCATTTGGTTCCACAGTGCTCAGGAGTATTTTCCATTGAGCCGCACAAGGTCTAGGTGCTAGGGACGCTGTCCCACGGGTAAGAATGTAGGCAAGATTGGACTACATAACATCAAGAAGTTATGTACTCACCAAAACGCTTGATGTATGTAGTCATCTCACCTCACATTCTTACTAACCCACCCACCTACCCCCTCCTGGAGGACCTAGAGGTCGAGTCTCTGTTTCCAGCACTCCTTGATGTGTTGAGTTGGCTCTTCCTCTCAGCGTGTTTGTGTGTGTGTGTATGTGAGCTTGCAGCAAACAAGATCTGGGGATAGGCGCATTGCAGCATGGGATACCTCTTAGCCACAAGCCAGTTGAAGACTTCGAGCTAGAGTATGGCCGAGTCAGAGCCGAGGTTCGGCTCTGAACCCACGGGTAAGAATGTAAGGCGAGATGGACTACATACATTGAATGTTATGGTGAGTACATAACTTCCTGTTCTAGCTAAAGTATTATTTTATTTTATATATTTGTGTCATGTTATGATTACTAGGTGCATCAAATCCCTCTAAAATTTAATACTGTATCTTTGTCTGAAAAACTGGCTAAAACATCTTCTACTTTTACCGCCTTCTGTTGTTTGCCTCTACATATTACAACAGGAAATCATTTATATTAAAAGTGTCAGAGTGACTGATGTATTTTTTCCTTTGGGTGCCATTACCATCTGCTTTTCCTACCTCTGCTCCTTGCTGCTTTCAGTTCCCTTCTGAGTTTTCTCAGTTGTTATTCCTTTTACTTCAGTTTTCTATTCTTTGTTGGCCATATGGATGTCACAGGCACTTCAGCTACCAATTTCTGATAACAATTCATAGTAGTTTACACCAGACATTTGCTATTTTTAATGGTTCTCAGCCTGCTGCCCTACTTTCTCTGCTTATACTTCCTCCACCATCTTGGAAATCCAAGGCAAGTTCTTTTTGGGCTCACAGCACTGTGAAATGTGTGCTTAACTGTGTCTGAGTCAGACTTGGTGTTTAGGAAGGTTAAAAGTATTAAATTATTGAATATTTTAATTGCATCACCACCTGCCAAATGCAGAATTGCATCAACTTGATCTTCTTTATTATTTCAGGCAGACTTGGGGCCCAGAATACAAAATTTTTTTTGGTGTAAATGACTTACTCTGGTGTAAAGCCAATTTATAAAGCAGGCTAACAGAAAAGTAAGTGACAGCGCAGTGGTGCAGCGGTAGTGTTGTCGCCTCACAGCAAGAGGTTCTTTGTTTCAGTTCTCAGCTGGGGTGCCTTCTGTGTGGAGTCTGCATGTCCTCCCTGCATTCGTGTGGGTTTCCTCCAGGTGCTCTGGTTTCCTCCCACATTACAAAGACATGCGTCTGGAGCATTTCTCCCCGGGCCTCCGCTGAAAACTGGCTTCGTTCCAAGTCGGACTTTCCCGGTTAACAAATGTTAAATAAATAAAAATAAATAAAAGTCACTTACACGAAGAGCAAGGCTTTTAGAATCGGGCCCCTGAAGTGATGCTGTGAAGCTGGGTTTCAGCACTCACTGCTTCTAAATTTCTTTGAATGTACAGCACTGCTAGTGGGGTGAGTTGAATTGGTGAGCACATGATGAATCTTGAAAACTGACATACAGTCCAAAGACGTAAATGGACTTTGTGTCCAGAAGACACTGTATTTGTAGCCCACAAAAGGGTTATTGGAAACTTTGTTTGAAATGTTCAAATGTAACAATGTGAGTTATGGCCTTTCTCTAGGCTTTTGTCATTTTTTCCTATTAGTCAAAGACTTTATTGTGCTCATTCAGATAAGTAAATCATTGTTGGTACTGGTAATTTTTTAGGAATGGCATTTTTTGTTTGCATTTACAAATTCGTTTCTCATGTAAAATCAGACCTAAACTGCGATTTAATCAAATTTCAGATTTAGTTACTCATTAGTCCAGAGGAGGTCTCATTTAGCAATGGAAAATGTTTCTTGAAAAATAGTTTCTGGCTTGTCTCATCTTAAGTGCCAGCCCACTCCAATCCTGACAGTTCTGATAGTGTCTCAGGCTTCAGTGGAGTTTGAACAGCTGGGCACTGGAATAACTTAAATTGTCGAATACTTTTAATGAGTATAACTTGATTCTCCTGTCACACCATTTTGTTGTTGATGTTCATCGTGTTACACTGCTGCAGTCATTACACTTGGGTTATCCTGCTGTCAGGCGGTTTCCCAGTCAGCCTGAGTTCCAAAGTCTTGGTCCGGCGTCAGTTGCTGTCGCCTCCTCCCTGACGTCAGTGCGACAGGGGTATATAAGATGCAGCCGACACCATTTTCTTCAGTCTTTCTTGCCACGTGTTGCCCAAAGCAAAAGCAGTTCGCAAGTGCCGGTCGGCCGTCTCCTGAAATTTTCATTCCGAATCCAGAACCAAAGTCTTCTACAAAGCTAAGTACCCCGTTGGGGAAACTTTTTCTTGCCTCAGATCAATGTCAGTAAAAGTTAATAACTGTATTTCTTGTGGGAAGCAAATACCCCATAAGGATTTCCATTCTTATTGTATCCCATGCCTAGGCCCAGACCACAATGTCACTGGTTGTCGGTTTTGTGCTAGGTTTAACAAGCGCACTATTAAACGTCGGTTTGATTTTGCCCGACATTATTTTGGTAGAAAATTCAATTATACCATGCCGTCGGAACTTCCGATGACCGGAATACATAACAAGCACAAAGACAAGGATAGGTATCCGAGGCCCAAAACTGACGACAAAGCCTCTTCTGGGCTAGTTGCCGGTTCTCCGGTTTTCAGCGAGGCGCCTTTGCAGCCCCTGACGACCGCTTCTGTAGAACCACAGGCCGCCTCAGATAGCTGGGCCTTCAGACGCACAAGTTATTCAGCCTACCGAAACTAACCCTTCAGAGGGATCCGGAGTAGCTGAGCTACCCGCAGCTTCAGAGGGTCTTTTCAGACCTACTCAGTTAAGCATTAAACCCTCTGCTAAGTCTAAGCCTCCTTTAAAAACAAAGAAACAAATACAGCATTCTCCAGGACAGGCCTCCATGCCTAAGAAACAAATGCTCAAAATGGCCCGAAGACCTAATCACTCTGATCAGGGGGTCCCATCCCTCTCCTGATAAAAGGCCTAGACAGGATGCAGACTATGACTCATCCGACCAGGTGTCCATCTCTTCAGATTCATCCTCAGACCTAGGATATTCTTTACCCCCTTATGAGGATTCTGATGCTGAGGAGTCAATTCCATCAGCCTCTCCGCCTGAGGACTACTCCTTTGGGGAAACCTTACATACCATGAGGGAGCATTTCCATTGGGAAGGCCAGGATTACTCAGAATTCAAGAAAAGGCTCAGAGACTTCCTTTTATTACCTCAACACAGACCCCTTGCTATTCCGCCAGTGTTAGATATTGTGGATGATGTGTATACTGAATCTAGCTTAAATCCTGATTCCTTACCTCCAGCCCCAGTTAAACCTGACAGATACTACAGAGTCCCTGACTCACACAACTTTCTGTATAAAAGCCCTGTTGCTGACCCTGAAACTATTTCTCAGGGACCCAAAGGGGTTATGCTTCATCAGCCAAGAATCCAGTTCCCTCTGACAGAGATTCCAGAGCATTAGACAGATGGGGAAAGAAAGTATATACGTCTGCAACTTTAGCAATGAGAGCCTTAAATTGCCAGTTTCACATGCTAAAATATCAGCAATTTTTACTGTCTCAGTTGAAACAAAAAATGCTTCCAGGTTCAGATCCTCCTAATTTTAAAGAAATGCAGGATTTATTGCATGCAGCTGAACAAGTGGGAAAACATACTTTGCAATGTGGTTTTGATTCTTTAGAGGCCTCCTGTAGAGCAGCAGTTACAGGCTCTGTCATTAGAAGACATGCATGGTTAAAAGAACATACGTTACCAGATCATGTTAAAGCAAAATTATTGGATGCACCTTTGCAGCAGGATGTGTTATTTGGAGTTAAGGCAGAAGAGGTATGAAAGAAAATAGAGGATAAGGCAAAATCTATGCAAACAGTGAAGGATTTCTTACAGGTTCAGCCTCCTAGATTTAGCAGAAATTGGCCAACTAAGAATTGGTCCTTTCCAGTTACAGACAGACCTCAAAGGGGCAGATACAGATGTCCAAGAGGTAGAGGTCAACCACAAGGTCCTTACAGGCCTCAACAATGGGTTGCATCAGGCCAAAAAGAAGGGGGAAGACAGGCCCCAACCATAGAAAAAGCAGCCCCAATGACTTCCCACTACAGCTGCCAAACAACTCTCTTGGCAGCCCCCTTGGGAGGAAAACTGGCACTTTTCTATCACAATTGGCATATGATCACCAAAGACAAATGGGTTCTCAACATTGTATCTCAAGGTTACAGGTTCCACTTTCACACTCTGCCAAGGTTAAAAGGAATGCCAAATCTGCCACCAAATCAATGGGCAGAGGCTCAAAAACAAATTACAGCACTCATGGATATGAGAGCTATTCAAAAGGTACCACCACAGGAGCAAGGACAAGGATTTTACTCAAGACTCTTTCTGGTTCCCAGAAAGGACAAAGCCTGGAGGCCCATTCTGGATCTTTCTTCTCTAAACACTTACCTGGATGTTCCGAAATTCAAAATGTTGACACTACAGCAGCTTCTTCCCATGCTGGGCAAGAAAGCTTGGCTCGTGACCTTGGACCTCAAGGAGGCATACCTGCATGTCCCTATCAGGCAAAACTGCAGAAAATACCTCAGATTCATAGCTGATTCAATGCACTATCAATTCTCTGCACTGCCTTTGGCTTATCTACTGCGCCCAGGGTCTTCACAAAGTGCCTGGCACCAGTAATTGCATTTTTCAGACAGAAAGGAATTCAAATTTATCCGTACCTGGACGACTGCCTAATTCAAGCAGAGAGCAAGGACATTCTTCTAAAGCATCTGGCATTTGTAAAAAAGTTATTATGTTGCCTGGGGTACACAGTAAATGAAAATAATTCAAAACTAGTGCCCTCACAAGAGATAATATTCCTGGGTGCCAGCTTGAACACAACGGCCCAGATGGCTAATCTCACGCCAGACAAGCAAGGACAACTGACTCAATACTTTCATTTGATGGTGACAAAGACCCAACTCCCTGCAAGAAAAATTCTGCAGGCCTTGGGTTACATGGCATCTTGCATACTACTAATTCCATATGCCAGACTGCATATGAGGAAACTACAATGGTACCTAAAGAATGTATGGTCTCAACACTGTCAACATTTGGAAACAGTTATACCACTAATTCCTTGCCTTCAACAGGAGTTTCAATGGTGGGCTCAAGCTTGTCACTTCAACAAGGGACAGCCTTTTACTCAACCCACAGCCAGGCAAACACTGACAACAGATGCATCTGATTCTGCCTGGGGACCACACATGGCAGGCAAATGTATTCAGGGCACGTGGCCCGCAGAACAAAGGCATCTTCACATCAATCAAAAAGAGATGCTAGCTGTACAAAATGCCCTTATAGCTTTCAAGGACCTGCTGCATCCAGGACAACTACTACTAAAGACAGACAACACCACAGTTATGGGGTACATAAACAAGAAAGGGGGCACTCACTCCTACCCCCTCTGCAGACAAGCCATGACCTTGTGGAACACAGCTCTAAACTATCAAGTTCATCTGCAAGCACAATTCCTGCCAGGAGAGAAAAACACACTGGCAGGCGACTTAAGCAGAAACATCATGGATCCCCACGAATGGGAATTGAATCCACAAATATTCAGAATGATAACAGAGAAATGGTGGAGCCCAGATATAGATCTCTTTGCATCCCCAATGAACTGCCAGCTACAGAAATTCTGCACAAGGAGTTACCATCCACAAGCATGGAAAGTGTATGCCCTCTCATTCAGCTGGAAAAACCTACAAGTATACGCTTTCCCACCACTTCCTCTCCTGCCAAAGGTACTCATAAAAGCCAGGCAAGAAGAGCCAAAGATGATCCTGATTGCACCAGACTGGCCACACCAGCACTGGTACCCAATCTTAAAGAACATAGCACAAGGACCACCCTGGATTTTGCCTCAAATCCCACATCTGCTGACTCAGTACAACAATCAGATACTACACAGCCAGCTAAAGACCTTAAACCTAGCTGCATGGAAGATTCCTTAGTCAAGCAAGCAATGCCTCTCTCCAAAGCTGTTATGGATGTCATTCTGGAGGCCAGAAGGCCTAGTACCAGGAAAGCCTATTCGGATAAATGGAAGAGATTCTGTGCCTGGAACCAAGCTCACAGCCTTGACCCTCTTGTCCCAAACATTCCTCAGATACTACAATATTTAATTGAGATGCTGGACAAAGGCCTGTCCTTCTCATTCATCAAGATCCACGCCTCTGCCATCTCTGCTCATTACAACACGGATCCACCAATTTTCTCTAATCCTTCGCTAAGACAGTACCTCAGAGGGGCTAAAAACATAAGACCACCCCGTAGAGCACCTACTCCAACTTGGGACCTCAACTTTGTTTAGGAAAAATTAACTTTACCTCCTTTTGAGCCAGCTAACACAGCAGAATTAAAATATATTTCTTAGAAAACTGCTCTGCTCCTGGCAATAACATCAGCATGAAGAGTTTCAGAATTACAGGCATTATTGGCAGTGGAACCTTTCCTCATTTTCCACCAGGACAGGGTGTCTTTAAGAACTAACCCTACATTTATGCCAAAGGTGGTATCCAGTGTGGCTCTAAACCAAACTATTCACTTGCCAACTTTTTATCCAAAACCACAGAATAAAGGGGAGAGACTACTGCATTCTTTGGACATTCACAGGCAGTTATGCTTCTACTTGGACAAAACCAAAGCTTTCAGAAAATCTGAGCAATTATTGGTAGCATATGCTGCAGGAGCACAGGGAAAAGCCATTTCAAAACAGACTATTTCAAAATGGATAGGGCATTGTATACGTTTCTGCTATACACACCATGGAAAATCTGTACTTAGCAGCATTAGCTCTCACTCCACCAGGGCAACAGCCACTTCAACTGCCTACCTCAGAGGAGTACCTACCAAGGATATTTTGGAAGCAGCAACTTGGAGTTCTGTACATACCTTCACCAAGCATTACCATCTGCCTCTATACTCTAAATCCAGAGCTGGCTTCGCCACTGCAATGCTGCAGGGCCTTATAGCCACCCCTAATGCCTTATAGAACCAGCCACCCTACCTCAGCTTTGGGATTCTACCCAAGTGTAATGACTGCAGCAGTGTAACACGATGAACATCGTACAGTTTTGTACCTACCATAAATGTAGATGTTCGAGTGTATACACTGCTGCAGTCCAGGTTAGCCTCCCTCCTTCCTCTCTTACTGGCTGGTACGTACCTATGTCTTCTACCCTTTACTACCTATGGGGAGTATTTGCTGGTAGCTGAAAGTTGTTGTTTGCTTTTCTTATGTATGTTTTATTAGCAAATTTGAATTGCCTACCTATTTGGGGGCACCTGACATCTGGGGCAAGAAAAACTGAAGAAAATGGCGTCGGCTGCATCTTATACACCCCTGTCGCACTGACGTCAGGGAGGAGGCGACAGCAACCGATGCTGGACCAAGACTTTGGAACTCAGGCTGACTGGGGAGCCGCCTGATGGCAGGATAACCCAAGTGTAATGACTGCAGCAGTGTATACACTCGAACATCTACATTTATGGTAGGTACAAAACTGTACTTTTCTTCTGGTGGGTTCTGTACTTTGTATAGTCTTATTGGAAGCTATGACGAGAAGCAGAAACACAGGAGCTTGTGAATAGACATGCATGTTACTTTCTCATGTGACAAGTCAAAAAAGAAGACCATGTCATTTGAAGTTCCATGTACAATGTACAAGGTCGAAGGTTGAAAACATCGAACAACATATGGTCGACACCATATGGTCGATGTCTTCAAACGTCGACCTAATAAAAAGACAAAAAAGAAAAAAAGTACCCTAACGGGTTTAAGCTGGGGGGCAAGCCCCCCTGAACCCCCCCACATGGGGGGCTGCACCCACCACACCCCCTGCTACTTAAATATACCAAATCTGAGACCGCACTACATTGCAGAAAATGGAAATCTCCCCTTACAGAGGTTTCTGTTTACATGCTCGAGATTCTCGGCATTCGATATTCTCGTGCCGACAATGTCAGATTTGACACTGTCGGCGTTCGAGAATATAATATAGACCCCAATGTACTACGGTTACTGAATATATACTGTGCTATATGTTACACTATTCCCATAAACACTGCCATTAAAATATTGCAGACTTGTTTCACTGTCTGAATCATGAAGACGTCATTATATCACTGTGAAAAAAAAATAACTGGCTTCCAGTCACAGGCTAGGCTGCTTTACTATTGTCCACTTTGACTTTCAAACTTTTATCACATTTATATCTGGAGTTGTGCCCAACACTAGCACGGTCTTTGGATATCTTTTCACTTTACTGTCCTTTGAGATTGCAAAACCAAAGGTTCCTGAAGCTGAAAAGATCTGCTTTTGGTTTAATGATAGTTGAAAGGGCTTTTAGCATAGTCATTAACGCTGCATGAGTCTTTGTCTTGTCAAGTCAGAAACAAACAAAAATATGTTGCGTTCAAATCCAAAGTACTAGAACATCCACATAAAAGCTTCATATGTCAATGTTACAAAAACAAATGGATAACAGCCTCTATGGTGATTTATATGCATCACATTACTTGCATGTGTGTCTGTCTTACCGATCCATCTTTAGGTAATCTTGTCCAATAGGACCATTTTGCTCAACAAAGATAAAAGCATGATATGCTCATTTAAAATCTCTACAGAAACCCATGCTTTTACTGTGATGTTGAATTTAAAAAAGAAAACAAAATGGTACACTACTGCTATTTTTAAACACCTTTATTAAATTATCAGTTAAGACATAGGCAAACATGCATTAACAGAAAAGAAAACAAACTGTATTATTTTCTCCATTTACATGCATTATACATCACACATTCTTTTCTTTCTTTGTAATCATCATCAGTCCAATATTACATAAATTGCTGAATTCTTGCCTCCCCTTAAACTTCACTCTTCTTCCTCTAGGATGTTATTCTGCATCTATTGTTCCCACAATTTCCATTTGTTTCTATGTAATTTGCTCCTTCCCTTTTCTAAACATTCCTCTTTCAGTTTTTATCTCTTTTATAATATCCAGTACTTCAGATAAAGTAGCTTTAGACTTTGATTTCCATTTTCTAGTAATCACTTTTTTGGCAGCCAACAGAATAAAACTTAGTAAAGCTTTACTAAGTGCAGGCATTTCAGATCCTGTGCCCCAGCTCAAAAAATCATGTCCTTAGTTACAGTTATTTGTTTACCTAATATTCCTGACAGAGTACTCTGTAGGGACATTCTAAAATTTGCTCACTACACTCTCAAAACACGTTCCCAGTTACCTCTTTCTTCCCCAACACACCTCCAACATTTGATATCTGTTTGAGAAAAAATTCTTTGAAGTCTGCTTGGGGTATAAAATTACTTATGTAGACACTTCCAAGTAAAGATCCTAAACCTTCTGGACTTTGTTGAATAATTGGGAGCTATACGTATGTCCTCCCATTGTTCTCTTGTAAATTGCTTTTCCAGCCTCTCTTCCCAATCTTTTTTAAACTTATCTGATTTATTCTTATAATTATCATGCAGTATTTTATATCCCCTACTAATTATCTCTTTTTTAACAGCAGCTTCTGTCCAAGATTTGACTAAAACCCCCACTACAGCAGGTCTTTTACTTAGGATTCTCCTATCCCTTTCTCTTGCCTATACGCTAAAAACAATCTGTGGTAGGGAAGGCAGTCTTTAGCCTGCAGTCCAAACAACTTATTGGCCTTATTTCAGTCTCTTACCTTTCCCTCTCTAGTCATTTGGTGTCAATACCTTGGTTCCTTTGCCAGGTTTCTCCAGTAAATTCCAGCTCCCTCTGGCCTATTTTCTGTATCCCTACTTACAGCCGTCCTTATTGGCAAAATCTCCTTTTGCCAATTTCATATTGGCTTAGTTCTTAGAATACTCTTGGCTACTTTATGAATATAATTTTCTGTACGGCTGTTATTATTCTCCTTAGGGATCTGCACCCCAAATCCCACTCTATCTTTATTTCTTGAACTTCCCCCCCGTTTCATCATCATTCCTTTCCATGTTGAACTGTAGTTTCTGCCTGTGTTATGTATGTAAGCTTTAAGTGTGTAGCTCTAAAATATCCCTAAGTGTGTAGCTCTAAAATATCCCTTCAAATCAGGTAATCCTAAGTCACCTTGTTCTGTTGGAAAGATCAGCTTATCCCATTTACCTCTTGCATTCTTACCTTCCCAGATAAATTCCTTCAACTCTTTATTGATTATTGTCCACAACTGCTCTTCTGGTTGATAAAAATATGCCTGATTCATATTCACTTCTTGTATCTTACAATCTTTATCCATAAAAATGAGCTTCCAGTGTCACTTGTCTAGTCAGGATAAAATAGACGAGTCTTTGTGGGTTCTGTTCAAGCAGCTTTATTAAGTACAAACACATCAGGATTGAGCTTAACAACTTTAACCTAGATAAACTTAGATAAACTTATAAACAAACTAGCTATAACATGCTCACTCTCTGGCTGCACTCTCAAAATGGCACCGAAGCTAGCACGTGCTTGCTATTTATATGCATGTGCCAACCTTGAAATGGTTCTTAAAGGTACAACACACACACACACACACACACACACACACACACACACACACACACACACACACACACACACACACACACACACACTATTCTATACCAGTTTCTCAGTTTTTACATTATCTTTTGTTTAGTTTCTTCTCACATGTTAACAAACTGGAAGGAAAAGCACAGGGCACAGTAGAGTCACAATAAAATAGCATTTTTACTCAACCAGTGTATTTAAACCAAGTGCATTATATAATCTGTATTTAGATGAAGTCTATATTACTGAGGGCGAAAAGTGCTCAATGGTTGAGTAAAAATGCTATCTTATTGCTACTCTACTGTGCCCTGTGCTTTTCCTTCCATTGTGTTAGTTTGTGGTTTGTCTTGTCTAGGATTTTGACTTTTCTCACTGCCATAAGATAAGCCTTTTTAATCCATATCCCTAAATACTTCATTTTATTGTGTCCCCATAAATATGGGTATTGCTGAACCAATTTGTGTGTGGGTATGGAATTTACAGCTGTAGCCTTTGTCTTATCTTCATTAATTTCATATTCTGAAAAGAGATGAAACTGCCTCAAAATGCACCACAACACTGAGCTGTCCTTTTCTGTGATTTATACTATAAAAAGCACAGTCTGGCACAATATCGTCTGCAAATAAAGCAAACTTTTCTTTATTACCACACCAGTTATATCCTTGAATTTCTGAATCTCTTCTTTTCTTTTCGGTAAATATAAAGCAAATAACAAAGGGAAAGAGGACACCCCTGCCTAGTTCCTCGGTCCAGACACAAATTGTGGAGAGGAACCCTCACACTTTAATTTTTGCTTCTGATCATTCATAAATCATCTTAATTAACCTTATTACCGTATCAGGGAATAAAAATGCTTCCATTACCCTACTCAAAAAATCACAGCTTACTCTGTTGAATGCTTTCTCTGTATCAAGACCCACCAACTAAAGTGGTATTTTCTTACATTCCGCTTCTCTCTGGATAATCTTTGTTCTACTAATGTTGTCAAATGTCTGCCTCCACTCCACAAAATCACACAGATCCATATCTATCAATTCTGGCAATACATTTGCTATTCCTTTAGCTAGTATAGATAAAAACACGTTATAATCATGGTTTAAAATTTAAATTGGTCTGTATGAAGCTGGGTCTGATGATTCTTTACTGTCCTTAGGTAATACAGCCACTTCAGCTTTCTTCAAAGATGTTGGTGATTCCCCTTCTTTTAAAATACTGTTAAACACAATCTTCTAGATCTTTATCACCTTATTCTCTCCTAATTTCCAGACTTCTACAGGAATACTATCAGTTTCTGGAGACTTTCCCGAAGACTGATTATATGTCACCATTTTTATCTCATCCTCTCCTGTCTTAACTGTTATTTGTTTAACCTCATCTTTTTGTAACCTTAGCATAATTGGGTGTTCCATAAATATTTCCATTTGTGTTCTTTCTTGATTTCCACATTTCTCTGTTTTGTACAAATCATCATAAAAATTCTGAAATATCTATAAAACCTCTATGAGATCTCAGGTTATTTTTATTGTTATACGCTTCCTAAGTTTGACAACAACCCTTTCTACCTTCTGCTTAGTTTTTGTGCTCTGGAGTTATTATTAAACATAGTTGCTCAACAACAATCTTTCTAAAACCCTGTATATTATCCAGATATTTCCCTTGTTTTCTCTTTAGCACTCTGGATTTAAAATTCTTCGTGTTCTGTGAGATTCCCCTTATTTGGCAATACTTTAAACTTTTGTCAGCCCCTCTAAGTAATTCCTATTACTTCTTAATCATATCTCTTTCTCTTTTATTTCAACTTTGTTTTTAAACTCCATTTTCATTTTATCCCACTCACTAGCTGTAACTTCTGACTGTAATTTTATCTTCTCTAATACCAATTTCCACTACCCATTCCTTAAATTCCTCTCTTTCTGACAGGTAGGTGGGAAAACGTCAGAGTCTCATTTTTACTTCATTACCCTGCATTTTTGTTTTAGTTTTTATTGGTGCATGATCTGAAATAGTTCTTGGATATATGCCAAAGCTTTCAGTTAAATGCAAATGTGACTGTGAAGTATAATTGCTGTCTAGTCTAGCCCAGTTATTATACCTTGGGGAATAATATATCATTTCTACCCAGGTTCCTACTACTGAGTTCACATTTTCCATAACAAATATTTTCATAAATTTCTTCAGAAATCTGCCCACTTTTGTTATATTTTCCCTTCTAGGTTACCTTGATACATCCTTACTATTGCAAGTCATGTTTCAGTCCTGACCTATAAGTAATGTTCCCTGCTGAAAGCTGATTTCTTCCCAATTTTTTTAAAAACTCCATAGTAGCAGTTTTTGGTAGAATATAAATGCATGCCAGTGTAATCCTCCTCTCACACTAATAACTCTTTCTACCACAAGTCTACTATTATTTTTTTCAGCTTCTATTACTATTGGAGCCCCTCTAGCAATTACCTTTGTCCATGATACTCTGTTAAATATCAATCCTGAATCCGTTCTTTGTCAAATTCACATGCTCATTTCTTTCCAAGTGTGTCTCTTGCGCCATTGTTATTTGCACTCTGCAATGCATTTTTATTAAGATATCTGATATATATATTTTGCTGTTCTTCAGAATCTTGCCTAGTTCTGCTGTTCTTCAGAACCTTAGGCTGATATAACACCATTTTATTTTGTCTCCCTCTCTTTCTTTCTATGTAGTGTATTAACTGCATACAACATCCAACTTCCATACATTCCAACCATGTATTTTATTCTTTTGGTAGTCCCTTCCTTTGTCATCATCATGAAGTGGACATTATTACTAATTCATAATTTCTGTTAACCAAAACATCTATCTCCAAAAGACTGCCTGTTTAGGCAGACTAACATCTTACAGATTATATCTTCTTGTTTCCTTCAATAGATTTAGCTATTCTTCCTACATATATCTTGCCTTGAGATTTATTGTCCAGGTAAATGTCAGAACATTCTCTCTATGTCTTATCTTCTCTCCTAAATGAACACTAAGTCTAATGCAACATGCTAGTCTTTGATTTTTATAGTATGGCATGACCCCTGTCTTCTACAGTTTCAGTCTCACGCGTGCGAACGCACACACACACACACACACACACACACACACACACACACACACACACACACACACACACACACACCACACATGCATACATACACACACACACACACATACACACACACACACACACACACACACACACACACACACACACACACACACACACACACACACACACACACACACACACACACACACACACACACACACACACACACACACACACACACACACACTGTCTGTTTCTGAGGTCTAATCTGAGCTGCACTTTTTTCCACACTTGCATTTTTTCAAGTTTTCATTTTTTAGCCAATTGGAAATAAATTACATACTTCCCTTTCTAAACACAAATGGATATTTAAGTGCTGTATCCAACATCAGTAACTAACCCCTGACAAAGGGCTCAGGCCAGCTTGAAAGCTCAAGTAATTGCAAAACCTATGCTAGTCCAATAAAAGGCATTACATCATGTGTGTGTTTTCCAGTGTCTTTGTGTTTTCTGCTAGCAGACCAACCTGGCATTTCTTTAATTTATTTCTTCTGTGTAAACTTTGGTGAATCTGGATTTATCTCCTCAGTCTTATACCCTTTACACTGGTCAAAGCAAGTCTGACTTCAGTAATAGAGAGACAGTTAATATGAGACCAATCACAGAATGCATTGTGGGAAGTAAAGCATTGACTTGAAGAACATATCATCATCATCAACCCAATTTCCCCCCATTTTCTACATGAGGTTGAGATGTCATGCCAACTGTTGCCATCCCTCATGATTCAATGCCACTGTCCTACATTCTTCAACAGTCATGCTTCACTGTCACAAGTCTTCTCTCACACAATCCATCCAACTCTTTACTAGGCACTCTCAGTTCCTCGTGTTTTTAGCTGTCTGTCCCAAATCTTCATAAACAGATTGTATTTTGCTTTTTTTGCACACGTGCCTGTTCCACTGTAATTTGTTCTCTTTGACCTTCTCTGCAATTGGAGCTACTTTGGCTTCTGCAATGTCCTCATTTCTTTGTCTGTCCCACAGTGTGCATCTCAGGCACTTCATCTGTGTCACCTCTAGCTTCCTCAACTGCTGTGCCTTTACTGACCAGGTATCTGTACCATATAGTAATACTGGCCACACCACTCTTTTGTACACCTTACTTTTCAGCTTCTTTGGCATTTTTTTGTCGTACACTACCCCTAACACTCTATGCCATTTGGCTGCATCCCTTCTTATTCTAACTTTAACATCCTCATTCAGACTTCCCTTATCCTCAACCACCCCTCCCAGATACTTTTTTTTTATTTTCGTTTATTAAACTTGAAGTGTGTTCAGTATCATACACTTTTCGACAAGACAGTACTTGACTTCGTCAGAAGACAAAACAGTGACACCCTCTAATGGGCTTGGCTTTATACAAATACATTAATTAGAAAAACATTAATTGAAAGAGTATATGGTTTAATGAGTGAAACCTATTTAACTGTTTCCTATTAATACATTGTATAATACAATCTATGGAAAACAAATATTGTGTAGAAACTTGTAAAACACTTGTGAAGCATCCAGAACAAAGGAAGAAAACACATATAATTAAAATAAAATACATGAAGTTTAAAAGTTAATATTAAGACGCTCAGCAGCTAGTGAAAAACAGGCTGTTTAAGGTACATGGCCCCGCTAACACATTGCTTTACACATTATTTACACATTATTAGTGACTCTTAGTTTTATGGCTAAGAAACTCATACCAAACTCATAACAAATTTGCTAGTAGTGCAATGCTCATCAAATGAGCGCATAACCATAACAAAATATTGTCTAATGATTTTACTAAATACGGAGAGCTCTATGTTTTATGACTGAAAATCTCACGGCAAAATTACCAGTTATACAAATTCATCTGGTGAGCACAAGACCGTAACAAAGTATTACCGAAGTAGTTGTACTGAAACTGCAAGTGGCCCCAAAAGAACCTATGCGAACCATTGCCTCTGTGGTCATTAATAACTACAAGGGTTTCAGTACAACTACTTCGGTAATACTTCGTTACGGTCTTGTGCTCACCAGATGAATTTGTATAACTGGTAATTTTGCCGTGAGATTTTCAGTCATAAAACATAGAGCTCTCCGTATTTAGTAAAATCATTAGACAATATTTTGTTATGGTTATGCGCTCATTTGATGAGCGTTGCACTACTAGCAAATTTGTTATGAGTTTGGTATGAGTTTCTTAGCCATAAAACTAAGAGTCACTAATAATGTGTAAATAATGTGTAAAGCAATGTGTTAGCGGGGCCATGTACCTTAAACAGCCTGTTTTTCACTAGCTGCTGAGCGTCTTAATATTAACTTTTAAACTTCACGTATTTTATTTTAATTATATGTGTTTTCTTCCTTTGTTCTGGATGCTTCACAAGTGTTTTACAAGTTTCTACACAATATTTGTTTTCCATAGATTGTATTATACAATGTATTAATAGGAAACAGTTAAATAGGTTTAACTCATTAAACCATATACTCTTTCAATTAATGTTTTTCTAATTAATGTATTTGTATAAAGCCAAGCCCATTAGAGGGTGTCACTGTTTTGTCTTCTGACGAAGTCAAGTACTGTCTTGTCGAAAAGTGTATGATACTGAACGCACTTTCAAGTTTAATAAACGAAAGTTGTTTTTAGCCTTTTCGTGAAGAGGGTCCTGTTTCCAAGTGTTTAGCTGCTGGTTTCTTTTTCGTTGCTTTCGTACTTTTTTTTTATTGTAAGAAAATTTTAACCAATGTAAACATTGCAAAAATGTGTCACTTCTAACTGTTAATGCATTTTACAACAGTATAGCAAGCAAATTCAGTAGTACAAAAAATGGAATATATTTACTGCTTTTTAACAAAATTTGTTGTCACAAAGAGTGCTGTGATGATGGATTTTTAAGCGGTTGTCTCAAATGTTAAATAGGGAATATACATTTATTATACTAAATGCTAAATTGCAAAAGTTTGTTAATTGGGATTGGACCATAGGTCCCTGTTGCAAAGCTCTAGGTCTACGCCTTAGTTTTTTTTTTACTGAGATTAAATTATAGTATTTTTTGACAAATATAGTCCATTCTGAGATGCGTATCAGATGTTGTGATTTCCAGTTGGAGGCAAAGTACAGCCTGGTGATAGCAGATATTTGAGTAAATCATATATATTTTTTTTATTTTGTCCAGTCCTTGGGTCCTTTAGGCATTTGGCAAATATCCATATTTCAGCCTGAAGTGGTAATTGAATGGTCAGTATTTTATGCAACCACTGTCTAAGTACTTCCAAAGTGGTTGTACATATCTGCGGGACAAAAACATGTGGCCATTTCTGGTGTTTAGTTCTTTACAAGTTGGGCAGGAGTTGTTGGTGGTTAATTCTTTCCTCATCATCCTTTCAGAGATCCAGTAGCCTTCATATTGTAGTTTGAGTTGATGGCTCAGTAGATATGGAAGAGGGATATAATCTTTAACAGACGAGACTGTAAGGGGTAATATTGTTCTATTTTATGATCTCCAACTAGGTATACATGAAGGTTAAGTTGATTTGACAATTTTCCTCTGTAGTGGTGAATAAATATTCAGTACAGTTGTGCTGTTTTTAAAGGTTTGCTCAGGTGGAACCAATTTGATACATACATAGCAGTTTCTTCTACTGGGTACATGTTTTCCTTCAGTTTTTATTTTTGCAGAAGAAGAATGAAGGAGCACATATCAAAGTTGGAGGTATTTCCAAAAGTCAATATGGCGGATCTTAAACTCCTCTTGTAATTGGATGAAGGACTTGAAATATTTACTTATATTCTGCTGGATAAGTATTTGGGCCATTGATGTGATTCCTACTGTAATTCAATTTGACCATCTCAGTTTAATATTTCTGTAGGTGTGGGTTGCCTCATACAGACATTTGTTCTAACAATAGCTCCAGGTGTCTGTAACATTTGTAAAGTTGTTAAAGAGCTTTCCTGGCTACAGTGTCCACCATATTTTAGTAGTTTGAGAGCTGGCATGAAACCAGACAAGAGCTCTGTAGGAGGTGCTACCCAAAAGACTGGCTTTTGTTTTGCTCCATAACAGGGCAGGGGTTTTCAGGGGAATTATACAGGAATG
This sequence comes from Protopterus annectens, assembly GCF_019279795.1. NCBI lineage: Eukaryota > Metazoa > Chordata > Ceratodontiformes > Protopteridae > Protopterus > Protopterus annectens. The sequence continues at coordinate 973,684,477 of NC_056744.1, forward strand.
ACAGGTTGCTGCTGAGGCTAACTTTGCTATGTCTAATAACTCCCCATTCTATCTTTACTGGGTAAGAAGGCTGCTGCCATTGGAAGATGGAATCTCTTGTCTTTCCAAATGAATTACATTGTCAGCTTTTTGATTTTTAGCAGCCAATATGAGGATGAGAGTGTGGGGAGATGTTTTAGTATATATAGTAGTTTGGGATAAAACATAATCTGTATTGTGGAGATTCTGCCCCACCATGAGAGTTTTAACTTCTGCAGGATTTACATTTGTTGGAATAAGTATTCCCATAGGGATTTTATATCGTGTGCTACCATTCCTATATGCCTTTGGGGGGATGTACACCATGGGAATTTGGATGCCCAGGTTGACTCTTGGATGTTGTCCTCTGCCATATTTGCTGGGAACAGTAGCAATTTTCCAAAGTTAACCTGGTCTGTAGTTTGGCACTAGTGTTGAATCTTTCCCTGGTTTCAAAAGGACAATTATGTAGGATTCTGTCATAGAAAAAGGCACTGATTCTGTTTCTCTGATGGTACTGAATAGTGGAAATAAAATATTAGTATTAGTATATCTTTCATTTATTTGTACAGGGAGCCTGTAAGTCCATCAGGGTATGGGGCTTTTCAGCATATCTTGGAGTGCCCTTAATATTTATATTTGATTGGGACATCAATAGCTCTTAGATCCTGTTCTCCAAGATGTGGGAGGGGCAACATGTTTAGTAGGTCAGAGGCTCTGCTGAGTTTTGGGTTTATTGCCCTTGGATGAGCAGTATAAAGAATTGTAATAGTTCAGAAACTCAGTATTTATAAGCTGGGAATCTGTTAACAGGCCATGTTTTATTTATTTATTTATACATTTATTGACATTTCATTACCCGGAAAGTGCAACTGGGTAGAACCCCATTTTCAGCCAAGTCGCGGGGTAAAAAGCTCCAAAGTATTACAAAGCATTTTAAGTATAATAATTTTACAGTCTTTAAAAATAATACAAAAAGCAGCTACAGTTTAAATAGTTATACCAAATTAGGCATAATGTGAAAATATTGGTAAAGAATAGAATACAAGTTAAATGACAATTATATATATTAGTTACAGAAATGTTACCCAGTTTATAGAGAAATTAAACACAAGTTAGTATAATTCAAAAAGAAATTGCAATACAAAGTGAGAGAAAAGCAGGCTTGTGGTACATTTAGAGAGAAATCCAGGGGATAGAAATTGATGGAAGTAAGGAAGTGAGTGAATAAGGGAGAGTAAAGAGATGTAAGGTGTAAGTAGGCATTTGTTCATATTTAGGGATATAGTTTATCCTGGTGTTGAGCAAGAACAGAGCCAGCTTTTGGCTAGGAAGTGTTTCAGAATGGTTTTGAAGGTCGGGAGAGAGGCTATTGACCTGATGAATAGAGTTAAGGAGTTCTGGGCCTTAACAACATGGTGCGAATACAGGCGATGGTCACCAGATTTGATATTATATGACTCCTTTGGACAGACATGAGGTTTTGGTCATTGGATCATAATGACTGACTAGGAATGTAGTTGTGTAGAATAATATTTAGTGCTGGACAAGCAGATTGATTCCGGATAATTTTCTAGGTGGTAAGAAGGTCTTAGTCAATGGGGTAGTTCAAAATAATTTAGGCTTTTTAGTTTTATACAGTGGTGGGTTTTGAAAGGAGCATTTGCTGAAAGTTTTTACGCTTTGTTATAGCATTGTTCAAGTTTTGATTTTTGTGACGCCTGAAGGTTAGTAAGGATTGGAGTGCCATAAAGAAGCATGGAGAGGAGATAAATAGTGACAAATGCAGCTTTATTTATGCCGGTGAGAGGGGTTTGGGCTGTATAAAGCATCTCTAGCTTTTCATGACATTTTGTTATGCAATTCTGCAGATCAAATTTAAAATTATCAGTGACCTCAGTGGTTGTCTTATCAAGACAGAGGACGTTAAATTTTGTTTTGTCATGAGAGTGGGATTAGGGGAAACAAAGTAGTAGTTTTTTTTTTCTTTTAGGGTTGAGCATGGTTTGTGAGTTACAAAACCATGTTTCATTGCTGTTAAAGCTTTCTGAGTAATTTTTTGGTGGTGTACCATGTTATCAGATGTGTGAATGAGAGTGGAGTCATCTGCATACTGTGTTAGGGAGGCCTGTTTTGTGCATGTGTGGAGATTGTTGGTAAGAAAGTTAAAGAAGAGGGGAGCAAGGATAGAGCCTTGTGACACACCGGTGGTGACTGGGAGGTATGGAGAAAGGGTGGAGTGCCATTTTACTGAGAGATACCTATTGGATATTTAGCTTTTGAACTGTAGAAGGGTGGGCTGAGAGAGACCTAATAAAGACATTTGAAGAAGAAGTTTGCTGTGACAAACTGTGTCAAATCTTTAGACAAGTCTAAAAATAAGGAGGAAACAAGTTTGCCTTTATCACTAGCTTTATTGACAATATCTGTACAGGTTACAAGTCTGGTGTTAGTACTATGGGAAGGATGGAAACAATGTTGTGATAGGAGTTTTTCCTGCATGAGATAGTTTAGCAATTGTTTTTTAATACATTTTTCAAATATTTTGGAGGGGTGGGGGGTAAAATTGCTATAGTTCTAAAGTTTGTAATGTCTGTTGAATTTCCTCCTTTGTGCAGGGGGATAATGTGTGACTTTTTCCAGGGAGAAGGAATGTGGGATTCCTGGATTGACCTATTTATAGAGATTGAGACAGGGTAGGCAATGCTATCAGCTGTTATTTTAAGGTATTCACTTGGAAGGTTGTTAGTTGAAGCAGAGCAATGCTTTGATTCTTCCTTATTCTAGTGTGTAACCGTTTTTGGCAGAGTCTGTAGGCTAGCAGTTTCCTTGGCTTGTCCAACCGAGCCCGTGCTTGGAGTGCTTTTCTTTTTAGATATAGATTTGAGTGTTCCTTCAGGATTTCATTTCAGTTTGTGTTTAGCTTCTTTATATTCTTGAAGGTATTTTTTTTGTTTTTACACGTTTTGTCCTGTACTAGACTGCAAGTGTTGCCCACTTTCCTTTTCACTCCCTTATAGTGTTAGCCATTTAAGATAACAGTCTAGCATTTGCTGAGGGTTAAATGACTCTCAGATTCCATTTAAATGATTTCCACAGGTGTAAACTGGCATCAAATTATTTAGTTTTTGGTTATGTATTCACGCACTTCTTGCTTTATCCAAGATACACTTTCATTATTTTCAAAGATTATGGGGTCTTTCCTGCATGATTTTGAGTTTTATTGTTCTATTCCACCCATTCTATTAGCAGTTTGACTCCATCGTGATCTGACAGAGGACACAATATTACTTCACCATCCAGTATTTTACTACTCGTAGCTTTTGATATTAAGAAGTAGTCTGAGCAGCTATTGTGAGTGCCTCCCAGGCCTTGAATATGTGCAGCCAGCGTTTGTGGGATATCGGGTTCTTCAGATATAAAGAAGCCGGAGGTTATCCATAATTATCCACATTATGGTTTGTGTTCTTAGGTGACTTTCTCCTTTGGGGTTAGATCTGTCCAGTATCGAGTTAATTATTACATTGAAATCTCCTCCTAGTGGTACTGGACGGTCTTAGTTGTTTAGAGCTTCCAGTTCTGCTGCTAGATCTGTTAGGATTTTAGGATCATCTTGATTTGAGCCATAAACTGAGCCCAGGATTAAGTTCCCATCTGCTGTGCATACTTTGGCTAAAACCCGTCTACCATTTCCAGTTACTCTTTTGCCCATAAGAGTCCAGCCCAGTTGTGGGTGAATAAACATGGCTGCTCCTCTCTTAAAAGAAGGTGCTAAGCTGACATGTATGTGATTTAAGCAGCATTCATGTATTTTACTGATTTTTAATTCCTGTAGGAATAACACTTCTACCCCTCTTTTATTAATCCATGTATTAAATGTATTGCTTTCATTTTAGAACGTAGGCCCCTTGCATATAGAGTGAGCACTGTCACGACCAGCATAACAAAGCAACAACTCGATATTAGAATAAAATTGAGAACTTGTTAGGATTCAAAGATGGCCGCTGTTCTGTAAGAACTGCTAACCCACAGCTCCTCTAACTAACTGAAATAAAACCAACCCAGAAGACAAACCAGGAAGTATTTCAACATAATACTTTGAACTAACAACTCTAACCAACATCTAAAAAATACCAGCAAGGAAAAAAAAAACTGAAACAACAGCTAAACTACCAAGATTGAAGCAGATTATCCGAAGCAAAAGAGGGAAGCAAGAAAAGAAAGCCGCGTGCTTGGAAATCCTGTCATCCTGAAATACATATACATACCGAGACTTATCAATTCCACAAAATGTCAAAAGACGACAAAAATATGGACATTACTACAACTAGAACTAAACTATCAGAATTATTATCGCCTGAGAAAGATCTAAACTCTAAAAGACAGAAAATAACAAAACAACAAGACACTCCTAAAATGGGAAACAGAGGTAAATCAGATCAGCCTGCAAATCTGGATGACATCAAATCAGCTTTACTTCCTATTCAAGATACAATAAAAGAGCTTTCCATCCAACTACAAACATTTGGAAACACTTTCAATCAAATAATGGAAAGAATGGATAAATCAGAAGCTAAAATCACCGAGAATGAAGAAAAGATAGTGTTAATAATCAAAAAAACTGATGCACATGACGTAGACATCCAAAACATTCAAGCAAAAATTACTGATCTAGAAGCAAGATCCAGGAGAAATAATATAATCATCAGAGGCATACCGGAAGCTATATCCCACAATGAACTGATCCCTTCTATTATCCAAATATTTGCTACTTTACTCAAAGAGCCAAAAACAGCCCAACAAATGATAATAGAAAGGGCACACAGAGCTCTGAGAGAATCTCAAGTATTAAGCAAACCAAGACCAGTATCTGTCAAACTCCTAAACTTTCAGGACGCTAACACAATTTTGCTAACTGCAAAAAGAAATGGTGGGTTCATAATATGGAATAATAACACAATATCACTTGCTCAAGATCTTCCCCTGCAAATTAGACAAGCCAGACAACTTATTTCCCCCTACTGCAAGTTTTTAATTGACAGGAGAATAAAATTTCAAATGAAATATCCAAATATACTAATATTCCAGGTGGATGGAATTAAATACTTGGTCGCCAACCATAAAGAAGCTAAAAATACCTTTCTGTCTGTTTTTAAAAAGATTCCCGCCATAGAAAGCTAACTGCACTCACTGGAACGGCTTGTGGAGCTCCAGAAGTCGGCTGCAAACCCTGCGACCAGCCGGGGTCTTCTTTCTGCATTTGTTTGGACTTAGTTGCATGCTGAGCCTCTTTTTCGAGCATGGTGACCTGGATATCACCTCTACAGGACACGAGGAACAAACCAGAAAGCACAACTTGTTTCCGCCTTACTAATTCTCCCACGAGGGGAACTGAAAATACTTTCCCTTAACTCACAGACGAGTAATCGCAGAGAAGGCACTTCTGGAAGTACGATCCAGATAAGAGTCCCCCTACGAGCAGCTACTCAGTCGGCTTAGACGACCTCATGCTTCGTGAAGCCTCTGAGCAAAGCTGGATGGAAGAAAAGAACTGTATACACAGTTAAAAACACTTTAAACGAACATTCTCTTTTTCCTTTTTTTTTCTTTTTTTCTTTACCTCTTTCTGCTATTTTAAAGTATGAAAATAATTTTACATTGATTAAGACATACAATGTAGAACCATCAACAGGAAATAACTGAATAGGCTTAAAAAAAAAACAGGAAAAAATCATAGAATCAGTAGCTTCCTTACCTACACATTATAAGGCAAATACTATATCTGTAAAGACTATATTAAGAAAATGGCACTTCCAAGAAGTTACCTGTTCCAACACATTTACTGATAATATTACACCAATCAAAAAGAATACACCTTTTATTTATAGTGATACAAGTGTTAACTAATTAATAAAAAGATCATACAGTTAACTTGTTACATACCAATACGGTTGTACAATACATTTACTCAGAGCACCCTAGATATCAGAAATAAGTAAATCCTAAACTAAAAATTATGAAAAGATAATGCACAACAGTACACAACAATAAACCAACACCTCTCATGACTAACTATAGTTATATAATGCAGATCTGTGCGTAGATGCATGTATGTGAGTGTATGTGTGTGTGTATGTGTGTGTAAACAGATTATATATCGGTACCTTTTCACATATTTTAAAGAGACACCCCCTGCACATGTTTGCATAGGAAGACAGACCCTTTAAAAGGAGATTCCTGTAAGAAAACTGACACATGATAAATAATTAAGTTCACGAAGGGGCTCTGGCAGCTTATACATGACCCAAATGTGGAAACAGTGACTACAACAGTGCATAGAATGAAGAACTATTGTGATTCTTAACTCAAATTATAAATACCCGGCTTATACATAGCTGCAGCTTTTTTTCTCTATGGTTCATATTAATGGATATACTTGGAGTGTATGACACTTAACGCTTTTGTATTAAGGACGTAACCTACCACGGATTATGTAATATTATTCTTACTGCAAATATTACAGTCCAAAACATTGATAGCGATATTAGCGAACCATATTTTGATAGTTGCCTTAAATGTATCAAAACAGCTAGCTTGGGAGTAACATCACACTACACCACATAAGAATAACAAGAAGGAACAGAGAGAATAGACAGGGGGCTCACAAAACTAAAGAGCACACTGAGACAATAAAATTTAATTAGAAGACCAAAGTCAAGAATAATTACAAAGACTTTATAACACACATTCTTACTCAAACATATGTATACACCCTAACCCCGGACTAGGGAGTTAGCAACATAACATTCTTAGCTAAAGAACCCAAATATTTCCAAGCGGATAAGTAAATCGGGTCAGGGACTTCCTCTCAAGGAGGGTAATGAACAACCATATCGGAAGATAAGACCTGAAATCAATATATACTAATAGTCTAGTTATAAAATAAGATTTAGCTGTAACAGAACAGAGTTACAAAATATGTAAATATGGTTTACGACAGACTTTTTGAGACCGGCATATTTTTCATTAATTAAGACTAAGATTGTTGACTACATGTTTTCGAAATTATAATGTTACATAGTAAAAGTCATGGAGGAGACCTAGGGTACTAAAGTAGTGCTTTATGAGTCGGGGAGGTTTTGTACAAGTAGTGAAAACATATGTAGGGTTACTAATCTCCACTTTCCCCAGAAATTCTAAACCACAAGAGGATATTATCCTACTGACATACAAATCTGCAAAGTTAAAAACTTCTCATACCCTACATGATTCCTGGTCCAGGAGATTAGTGGTTAGGCACAGGGGAGGGACTGGAATAAGAGGATGCTTTCATAACACGATTTCGGTAAAAATTGAGCAAAAACTGATATCTATACATAAACCACAGGGCTTCATATACAAACTGATGAAATACGTAAATGTGGGAATTTGACTCATGGAATATCAAAGGGCTCCAAAATAAGAAAAAAAAGGAAACTGTTCTTACATCTTATCTTACAAGCTAAAGCAAACTTTATATTAGTTCAGGAATCCCATCTAACTGTAGAACAATGGTCAGAAATCAGGGGGAAAACATGGATAAGAGAAATTATAGCTTCGGAAGGGAAAACCAATAGTGCTGGAGTAGCCATAATTATTAAAAAAACAATACTAAGATAAAATCATAGAAACCAAAATAGACAAAGAAGGGAGATGGTGTTATGTAACCCTTTCAACTCCTGCATATCCTAATATCCTAAACCTATTCTACTACTAAATATATACGCTCCCTGTAATAATCAACACTCCTTTCTTGCATCATTGTACCCTATCTTAAGCCAATACCATAACTACTATATGATTCTGGGAGGAGATTGGAACACCTATCAAAATCCAAAACAAGACAAATCAAGTTTACCTCTGTCGTATAACAAACAAGCATCGATAACATTAAATGAACTTAAATACGACTTTAATCTGTATGATCCCTTTAAATATGGGAATAACCCAAATAAATCAAATAATTTTACGTTTTACTCTAATTGTCACAAAATGTGGTCGAGAATCGATTTTTTCTTAATTTCGGAAGCACTAATCACCTTAGACCCTACAGTGAACATACATGTTAGGTACCTATCTGACCAGTCTAAAATCACTCTAAACTTTATTGGAAACCCTAAAAACTATACACTAAAATGGGGATACAATTGGTCCCTGAACCCCAATCTTCTAACTAAAAATGAAATAAACAAAGAGATTCAATCTATCCTTAAAACAACTCTGACGAACCTTGCAAAACAACAACTACCCCCAGATATTGAATGGGCGGCAAGCAAAGCCCAAATCAGGGGAATTTTTACTCAGAAAGCAACCTACTATAAAAAAAATCAACTCAGAGAGGAACAGCAATTGGAGGCTAAAATAAAATCACTTGAACATGATCTAGTAAAGAAATTTGATACACAAACTGAAACAGAATTACTGAAATGTCAAAAAGACCTATACATGTTACACAATAATAAATTATCCTTCCACGAAACCAAAATTTTAGCCAATTGTGCTAATCATGTTTAAACTCCATCGCAAGCACTAGCAAGGATTATCAATCAAACAAAATCATCCTCTCAAATCTCTGAAATAGTTTACGAGAACAAGAACTACACCAAAAATTATGATATTATTAAAACATTTGAAGATATATACACACAAACTTATGGGGACTAACAAATACTACCCCCAAATGAAAACAGTAGAAACTTTCTCCAAAAACTTAATTTCCCGAAACTGGAACTAAAACAACAAGAAAAATTAACAAAATCAATATCCATAGATGAAATAACAATAACAATCCAGCAACTAAAATCTCATAAATCCCCTGGACCAGACGGTCTCACAGCGGAATTTTATAAAACCTTTTACCCCATCATAGCACAAATCCTATTTCATATAATTATATAATAAGTAATAAAATTAATGATATACACTTTAATGCGTCTAAAACTATCTTTATACTTAAAGAAAAGGCAGATCCCAAAAACCCAGATAGTTACAGACACATATCACTACTAAATATTAACACCAAAATCCTAACATCTATACTGGCTAACAGAATGAAAAAATTAATGGATAAAATTACCTCTATTGAACAATCTGGTTTTATAACTTTCAGACAAACAAGTGATAATAGATTAACACTACATACACTAATCTCATACGCTAACCAAAACAACTTAAACATATATGCACTTGTCATTGACACCCATAAAGCCTTTGATAGAGTAAACATGAAATTCTTATTCCAAATTCTACCCTACTTTAACATACCCCAAAAATTTATTCAAACATTACAAATATTATACAATAACCCCTATACATCATTATATATAAACAAAATCTGGTCTAAAAGAATACAGATTAGAAATGGAACCCGTCAAGGTTGCCCTCTATCTCCGCTACTGTTTAACCTATATCTAGAACCCCTCTTTTTTAATATAAAACAAAATGTATACCATAACTCCCCAATAATATACAACACTAAAATTTCCTTATCAGCATTTGCAGATGATCTCAACATCTATTGTACCATGCCAGTCACGGACATAAAGAAAATACTATCTGCTATTGAAGACTTCTCTACAATATCAAACTACAAAATGAACCTCAAAAATACCAACATTTTCCCCTTGAGAACCCCTAAACCTTTCTCACTTCTACCATTGATAAGACAAATAAAAACAGAAGAAATAATTAAATACCTAGGTATCACATTCTCAACAGACAACAAAGATTTTTATTCAAATAATGTAAAACAAAAATTGAACCACATCCTACTAGACTTAAATAGATGGAAAAATCTGAAACTACCACTCTTAGCCAAAGACTCAATAATAAAAATGAATGTCTTACCTATACTTTTATATATCTTCATGTCCTCCCAGCTAATCATAGGCAAGAAATTCGTCAAACAGCTCCACACTAAATTTGCTAAATTTATCTGGGAACCCAAAAAGAGTAGAATTTCATATGATAAACGAATGACTCCTAAAAACAAAGGTGGCTTAGACCTACCAAACTTTGAAAGTTACTACCTAATTATAAATACCAATAGAATCTTGAGAATTGCGGAATACAATCCAATGGACAAAACTTGGTACCCACACTGGTTAAGAATATACCACAGCCATGCCAAAAGTCTGGATATAAACCCCAAAGCATCACCATTTCTAAACACCAATATAATGAAATCCTATACGTTAATAGAACCCCTTAAATATTCCATCGTACTAACACAAAAACAATTTAAATCACTAAACCTGATACAAACCATGATGATATTACAACCTCTACAAAAAACCCCAAACTTAAAAATGCTTCCCTTACATAATAAACACAACTATACAGGATATATACCCATACTTAAACTGCTCTGTCCAAGAAATAAGAAGTCAAATGAACCTCCCTAAATCATATTTGATGATCCTGAGACAGATTAAAGAACTTTGTATGAGTTACCTTCAGGATACCACCATTAACAAGGAAGACATAACAATGTGTAACTTACTATGGAAAACTCTTCTTCTAAACAAAAAATATACCGCATGCTCATACAAAATGATAAAGGATATGAAATTCCAAAACAATATACTCATATCTGAATACTGGAAGAAAAAACTCCTATCTATTGAGGATCACAAACTAATTCAGGCAATCAACCTAACAAAAAAATCTATATCCCTTCAAAAATTGGCCTTTACTCAACTTATGATATATAACAATGCATATTACACACCAACTATCCTACATACATTTAACTCTAAAAACTCCCCAAATTGCTCACATTGTAAAGATAAAACTGCTGACCTTCTCCACATGTTCTCGAGCTGTAAATGTGTATTCAAACTTTGAAACTCCCTGAGATTGCAACTGCAAAATATGGGCTACCAAACATCGACACTCACCTGGGAATTTATGATTTTACACATTCTCCCAGATAATATACCCAAAAACCAAGCAACCATTCTAATCAATATTTTCCTCTTAATGAAACTGTATATAGCTACCAGCTGGCTTAATCCAAACAAGAACTCTTGGGAAAGCTTTAGAATATTGGTGATTAAACATATACTAGCCCATAAACTCATAATAAACAAAGGAACCCAAAATTCCAAACACTACAAATGCTGGGAACAGATCTTTAACATTATACTTGCATAAACCACCAATCATAGATTTAATACAGCATGCTCAAAAAATCCCACTTCATCATGCAGACATAAACTCAGATATAGGTACTGACATATACGACGTCATCCAGAGAAATCATATGAAGATAACCTGTTCTATGCTATTAAACTCTGAAAGCATCTATGTACATAATGTAAATAAGATTAGTTGTTTTGCTTTAGTTATGCTTTATTATAATCTGAATGTAAAAGATATATATAACACTCACCTATAGATGTTTGTAGATATAAACTTCTTAATTCCTCTTTTGTTTTCTTCTATATGCATTGTTGAAAAATAAAGAAACATTATTGAAAAAACAAAGAATAAAATTGAGAACTTGTTAATTGATTTAATGAATGAGTTTAAAGTAGTTTAGTAGTCTCTAATGTAACCACTGATGGTTTGTGGTTTAGATACACACTAGAAGTGCATTGCTTTAAAATTTTTGTATGTCGTATTCACCATTGCACTGTGGAAGTCAGTCATAAAAACACACAGTTTTATGATACCCTGGTGACTGGGGGCATACCCAGATTTAAACAAATCTGGTCTGTGCTGCATATCAAGTTTTTGTGGAATTTTTTGCTTTTCTCTGATGTTCATCGTGCATACAGCTGCAGTAATCACAGATGGGTTTTCTGCCGTCAGGCGGTCCCTCGGTCGGCCGAATTCCAAAGTCTTGGTCTGGCGTCGGTTGTCGTCGCTTTCTCTTCTGATGTCAGTGAGGCCAGAGTATATAAGACACAGCCGACGCCATGTTCTTCAGTCTTTTTTGCCACGCGGTGCCCAAAGCAGAAGCAGTTCGCAAGTGCTGGTCGGCCAGCTCCTGAATTACGAATATTTTGGAAACCGAAGTCTTCATTAAAGCTAAGTACCCCGTTGGGGAAACTTTTCTTGCCTCAGACCGATGTCAGAAAAAGTTAATAATTGTATTTCTTGTGGGAAGCAAATACCGCATAAGGATTTCCATTCCCTCTGCATACCTTGTTTGGGCCCAGACCACGACGTCTTGGGCTGTCGCTTTTGCGCTACCTTCAATAAACGCACTATTAAGCGTCGGGCGGAGTTCGCCCAGCACTATTTTGGTAAAGCTTTTGATTATAAAATGTTGTCGGACACTCCGACTACTGTTTTGTCCAAAAAACGCAAGGAAAAGGACCGACACGCGAGGCCCGCGGTCCCCGCTGACACCACGCCAAAACAGGCTACACGTGGTCCGGTTCTCAGCGAGACGCCTTTGCAGTCCATGACTACCGACGACACTCCTTTGGCGGTGTCCTCTGTACCCGAGACCGCTGGGTCCTCGGCCCTTTCCCAGACTACAACCGAAGCCTCTACTAATGTTGAGCCTTCTAATGTGGACAGGTCCACCTCCACCCATGGTGTATTTAGACCCTCATCTTCTTTTTCAATTAAGGCCTTTACTAAATCCAAAGCAGCCAGGCATCCCACGAAGCCTGTTGCACAGGGCCCATCTCCAGGTCCCATGCCTAAAAAACAGATGCTTAAAATGGCTGAGGATTTAATTACTCTTATCAGAGGTTCTCAACCCCCTCCAGACAAGAGACCCAGAGTGGAGGAAGATTCTCCCTCTTCTGATCAGGGATCCATTTTATCAGAACATTCTGATGCAGAGGAACACTCTTACTCTCCTTTTGAGGATTCGGATGCAGAACAGTCCATTCCGTCTGTATCCCCTCCTGAGGATTTTTCCTTTGGGGAAACCTTGCACACCTTGAGGGAACACTTCCATTGGGAAGGCCAAGACTTTTCAGATTCCAAGAAAAGACTTAGGGAATTTCTTTTGTTACCTCAACACAGGCCTCTGGCTATACCCCCTGTTTTGGACATACTGGATGATGTCTATTCGGTGGCTTGTCTTAACCCGGATTCTCTGCCTCCTGCACCAGTCAAACCTGATAGGTATTACAGAGTACCCAGCTCTCACCAATTTCTCTTCAAAAGCCATAATGCTGACCCTGAAACCATTTCACAAGGCCCCAAGGGATTGAAGGCCTCCACTGCCAAGAATCCACTTCCTGCAGAAAGGGAATCAAGATCTTTAGAAAGGTGGGGTAAAAAGGTATATACCTCAGCCACCCTAGCCATGAGGGCTTTAAATTGTCAGTTTCATATGCTTAAATATCAACAGTTCCTGTTATCACAATTAAGGAACAAAATGTCTCAACCTGAACAACCAGATTTAAAGGAGTTACAGGATATGATGCATAGTGCAGAGCAAGTGGGTAAACACACCTTACAATATGGTTATGATGCCCTAGAGGCCTCAAGTAGAGCGGCTGCTACAGGATCAGTCATTCGCAGACATGCCTGGCTTAGGGAACAAAACTTACCTGATCATGTGAAAGCTAAACTTCTAGATGCTCCTTTACAAAAGGATGTGCTGTTTGGTACTAATGCTGAGGAGATACTATGGAAAATGGAAGAAAAAGCCAAATCTATGCAAACTGTCAAAGCTTTCTTACAGGTCCAACCACCACGTTTTAGCAGAAATTGGCCTTCAAAAAACTGGTCCTTTCCAGCCACTGACAAGCCCCAAAGAGGTAGATACAGACGCACAAGGGGCAGAGGGCAATCACAAGGATCATATAGAGGCCGACAATGGCAAAATCCAGCACCAAGAGGTGGCGAAGACAGTGCACAACAATACAGGAAGCAAACCCAATGACTCCCTCATTTCCATGCCAAGCATGTCTCAGCTGGCAGCACCTTTGGGAGGGAAACTAGCATTATTTTCAAGCAATTGGCATATTGTCACAACAGACAAATGGATCCTGGACATTATAAACAGAGGCTACAAATTTCAATTTCACACTCTTCCAAAAATGAGAGGCATGCCAAACCTGCCACAAAATCAAAGGGCAGAGGCACAACTGCAAATTTCAAAGCTCATAAGCATGAGAGCTATTCAAGAGGTACCTACTCACCAACAAGGTCAAGGTTTTTATTCAAGACTTTTTCTGGTACCAAGGAAAGGAACCGACTGGAGACCTATTTTGGACTTATCCATCCTAAACACATTTCTACTCGTACCAAAATTCAAGATGCTCACATTACAGCAGCTTCTTCCCATGCTGGGCAAGGGGTTTTGGCTGGTAACATTGGACCTCAAGGAGGCATACCTGCATGTCCCAGTCAGACAAAGCTGCAGAAGATACCTCAGATTTCTTGCAGGTTCAATCCACTATCAATTCTCTGCATTGCCCTTTGGCTTATCTACTGCGCCCAGAGTATTCACAAAGTGCCTGGCATCAGTGATTGCCTACTGCAGACTTCAAGGGATACAAATTTACCCTTATCTGGATGACTGCCTGATCCAAGTGGACAGCAAGAGCATACTTCTGGAACATCTGGCATATGTGACACGGTTACTGCTTTCTCTGGGATATACAATCAACAAAGAGAAATCAAGGCTAACACCATCTCAGAAAATAACTTTCCTGGGTGCCAACTTGGACACAAACACCCAGATGGCCTACCTTACGCCAGAAAAACAGGGGCAACTATCTCAGTACTTCAAAATACTAGCAAAAAGTACCAGGCTTACTGCAAGGAAAATCCTGCAGGCTCTGGGATTCATGGCATCTTGCATTCTTTTAATCCCATGTGCAAAGCTGCATATGAGGAAACTTCAATGGTACCTAAAAAACCTATGGTCTCAACACAGTCACAGTTTGGAAACAATAATACCAATAATTTCATGTTTGTAAAAGGAATTTCTATGGTGGGCCCAAGCATGTCAAGCAAACACAGGCCTCCCATTCTGCAAGCCTCAAGCAAAGCAAGTCATAACCACAGACGCCTCAGACTACGCCTGGGGGGCGCACATGATGGACAGGAGCATTCAGGGCAAATGGTCCCAAAAGGAAAAGCACCTTCACATCAATCAAAAAGAAATGCTAGCAGTAATAAATGCAATTACAGCTTTCAAGGACTTCCTGCATCCAGGACAATTACTGATAAGAACAGACAACACCACGGTAATGTGGTACATAAACAAACAAGGAGGAACACATTCATACCCCTTGTGCAGACTAGCCATGACTCTTTGGAACTTGGCTCTGGAAAGACAAATCGAACTTCAAGCACAGTACTTGCCAGGATTGGAAAACACACTGGCAGACAATCTAAGCAGACATATGACAGATCCACACGAATGGAAGTTACATCCTCAGGTGTTTGCAGAAATAATCCAAGCATGGGGGAGGCCAGACATAGATCTTTTTGCCTCCCACAGGAATCATCAATTGGAAAAGTTTTGTTCGAGGACCTTTCACCCAAAGGCCTGGAGAGTGGATGCCCTTTCATTCAGTTGGACAGCATGGACAGTTTACGCATTCCCACCTCTGCCTCTTCTGCCCAAGGTGCTTTTGAAAGCAAGAACAGACAAACCGAAGATGATACTGATTGCTCCAGATTGGCCAAGGCAACACTGGTACCCACTCCTGAGGAGCCTAACACATACTCCTCCCTGGTCCCTGCCTCTAATACCTCTTCTGCTGACTCAGCACAGCTACAAAACTCTTCACAGCCAGCTGAAAACACTCAATTTCGCTGCATGGAAAATTCCTTAACACCACAACAGACCCTACTCTCCAAGGAGGTGCAGGATGTCATTTTGGAGGCCAGAAGGCCATCTACTAGAAAAGCTTACTCCACAAAATGGAAGCGGTTTTGCTCTTGGAATGAGAAAAGAGGCCAGGATCCTAGAAAACTGAACTTGCCTCAGGTATTACAGTATCTAGCGGAGCTGCTGAACAGTGGACTTTCATTTTCTTCCATAAAAATCCATGCCTCAGCCATTTCTGCAGAATTCAACACGGATCCTCCTTTATTTTCTCACCCACTCTTACGACAGTTCCTCAGAGGGGCTAAGAATATAAGACCACCAAGGAAGCAACCAATACCAGCCTGGGACCTTAATTACATACTAGAAAAATTAACATTGCCTCCTTTTGAACCAGCTGCCTCAACAGATTTGCAATATTTGTCCTGGAAAACAGCCTTCCTTCTGGCCATCACTTCAGCTCGTAGGGTTTCTGAACTACAGGCCCTCATGGCGGTGCAGCCCTTTCTCATTTTCCATCAGGACAGGGTTTCCCTTCGTACCAACCCATCATTTATGCCTAAAGTGGTATCCAGGGTAACTTTAAATCAAGCCATACACCTACCTACCTTTTACCCCAATCCTCAAAACAAAGGGGAAAGGCTGCTACACTCTTTAGACATCCTTAGGCAGCTACGTTTTTATTTGGACAGAACAAAGTCCTTCAGGAAATCAGAACAACTCTTTGTGTCCTATGCTGTAGTGGCTCAAGGGAAGCCAGTTACAAAACAGACTATTTCAAAGTGGATAGGCCACTGCATACGGTTTTGTTATTCCTATCATGGGAAATCTGTTCCTACAGGTATCAGATCACACTCCACCAGGGCCACAGCTACCTCTACAGCCTTCCTCAGAGGAGTTCCTACCAAAGATATTTTGGAGGCAGCCACTTGGAGTTCTGTACATACCTTCACAAAACACTACCACCTGCCTTTATATTCCAGAACAAGAGCAGGCTTTGCCACTGCTGTTTTGCAGGGCATTCTGGCTCAACCCAGTTTTTCCTAGTTCCTACCACCCTGTGCATAGCTTTGGGACTCTACCCATCTGTGATTACTGCAGCTGTATGCACGATGAACATGGTACAGTTTTGTACCTACCATAAATGTAGATGTTCGAGTGCTAATACAGCTGCAGTACAGGTTTCCCTCCCTCCTTCCCCACTTGGTAAAAGCATGGGGCCTAACAACCTCTTCATACTACCTGACTGGGTTATCCTGCTATGTTTTATTTGCTTGCTACCACTGATTTTGGATTATATTGCATTGCTTGGATATGCATATAAGCATTATTTAGGTATTGCCTTCCTTCTGGGGGCACCTGACATCTGGGGCAAGAAAGACTGAAGAACATGGCGTCGGCTGTGTCTTATATACTCTGGCCTCACTGACGTCAGAAGAGAAAGCGACGACAACCGATGCCGGACCAAGACTTTGGAATTCGGCCGACCGAGGGACCGCAGCTACGTTTTTATTTGGACAGAACAAAGTGACCTTATATCTTTGTCTAAGGCATTACCACTACATATACTTTGGTCCATTGTATTGCCAATGCTGTGGATTGTGGCAAATTTACCTGGTGCTGTGATTTTCTTAGATCTGTTGGAAACTAGAGAAGTATTTGCAGTTTTGGGGTTGTCAGAGGCATGGACTACTATTGATTATCGCTGGATTACGGTGTGAGGTTTGGCGTACTGCCTGTCAGCATGTGTGTCTGTAAAAACCTCATCATCTGTTCAGAGGAGGAAAAATTATTATTTTCCCTTTACAGTTCATCAGTAACTTTGCTGGGTAAGTAAAATAAGTGGGGATTGAGTTCTTGAAGCACATGGAGTGGATTTCTCCATACTCTTTGTGTTTAGTTAAAGTTACTGGGAGAAATCTTGTATGAGCTTCACTTTGTCTTTCAGTAGATTAAATGGTTTCTCCTCTTTGTCCACATAATCTAGCAGGTGAAAAATTATGTGTCTGTGGGGGAGGGGGGGGGTTATTTTGTGTTGAGGGAGCCTGTAGAGCTCTGTGGGCTTTTTTCTACTTTAATCCTTCAGTGACTTGTCAAAAGAGAATGTACTGTTTTTTCTAGGAAGGTCCTTGCATCTGGGCCTTCGGCTCTTTCAAGTAGACCTATCAGGCCAAGATTTGTACAGTGATGTTGATTTTCTAAGTCCTCTGTCTTATCTGATAGGGAAGCGACTTCCATGCTTTCCTGGTCTAGTCTCACATGTTGGTCCCTAATGCTCGCCGCATTTATAGATCTAGATGAATATAGAAACTCTTGTTTGACTAAATGCTAAATCTTTTATTGTTTACATATCTTGAAGCGCTTGGTTGAGGAGGGCTGTCAGTCCATCTAGTTTAGTTTCCCAGGCTTGTTGCCGAATATGTGGGTAATCAGTTAAAGTTTATGCTGTAGAAGTCAGATAGTGGTTATTTATTCTGAGAGGTTTTAATTGTGGGGGTTAGGTATTGCAGAAGTACACTTCAACACAGTCAAAGATGTTTTTGATTTGTAACGGGGATATACCTGAAAATTTACACTGTGACCATGTTGTTCTTTGTGTTTCATTCTTGCAGTCATCACATTTGGGTTATCTGCCTGCAGGTAGCCCTCAGCCGGCCTGAATACCAGACTCTTCGGATTTCTGCATCGGATGCTGTCGCTTCTTCCATGATGTCAGATCGTCAGGGGTATAAAACATGCAGTCGATGCCATTACATCAGTCTTTCTTGCCGGGCGGTGCCCAAAGCAGAAGCAGCTCGCAAGTGCTGGTCGGCTGACTTCTGAAATTTTAGTTTTTGAGTTTCAGACCTGAAGTCTTCAAAAAGATAAGTACCCTGTTGGGGATCCTTTCTTCTTGCTCTAACCGATGTCAGAAAAAATTAACAATTGTTTTGCCTGTGGAAAGCAAATACCTCATAGAGATTTTCATTCTTACTGCGTCACCTGTTTAGGCCCAGACCACAACGTCCCTTGCTGTCAGTTTTGTGCCTTGTTCAACACCCGAACTATTCGTTGTCGGGCTATTTTTGTAGCTAAATACTTTTGTTCTCGATCTCCGTACTCCGAAATGGCTTCGGTAAGCCATCCGACTACTGATCTTCTGAAAAAAAGTAAGGATAAAGACAGAGACAGACCGCATAGGTTCAAACCTGCTGACGATGCTTCCGATAAGCTAGTCGCCAGTCCGCCGGTACTCAGTGAGGTGCTTTTGCAGCCCCTGATACCCGCTACTACAGATTCACAGGCCTCTACTGAGACCCATTCGGATGCCGTGAGTTGCTTCTTCGACTATGGAACCTGCGGATGTCTCTACCTTGGATGGGTCCAGAGCCACTGTGCAGGCGCCGGCTTCTGAGGATGTATTCAGGCCTACTGATTTTCATATTAAACCGACTTTGTTTCAAGCTAAGAATACCAAATTCCTCAGGCCAAAAGCTCGCACTAAGCCTAGAAAACCGATGACCAAAGCACATTCTCAGGCCCATATGCCTCAAAAACAAATGATTAGAATGGCTGAAGACCTTATTACATTAATTAGGGGAAGCCAGCCTTCCCCCTCTAAGAGACCTAGAACTGATTTTCTTTCTGATTCTTCTGGTTAGGAATCTGATATCTCTGTTCCTTCTGACTACCAGGATTTACCCTTATCTACTTATGAGGATTTCATTCCCTCTGCTTCCCCTTAGAAGATTTTTTTTGGTGAAACCTTGCATACCCTTAGGGAGCATTTCCGCTGGGAAAGCCAGGACTATTCTCAGTCCAAAAAGAGACTTAGGGAATTTTTAAACCTGCCTCAACACAGGCCTCTAGCTATCCCTCCTGTTCTGGAGATTGTAGATGATGTTTTCTTGGAATCCAGCCTTACCCCAGACACTTTGCTTCCAGCGCCTAGGAAACCTGACAGGTACTACAGAGTAACACAAAACTCCACAACAACGGAAATAACAGCTGAGACTAAAACTTATTTTTACTTTAATAAATCTGATTCTGGTACCTCGGCATTCGCCTACAATAGAATGAATTACAACTCAGACATAGTCCTATAAGTACCATCTTGAATTAACATTAATTGAAATCAATTAACAATGAATAAATATTTAATTAACAATCAATATTTGAATTATAAAGTCACAAATACTGAAAAACCTCTGTTGAACAACCTTATAACATATAACATAATAATTTTGCAATACTAGACACCAAATATTCTGCATCATATTCAAAAAACACATATTTCCAGATTTAAACCATTAGGACAGAGTGTATTATATTTAATAATATATCTTGATTCCATCTCTAATAACCTCTTCAGAAAACTCTTGTTTGACCCCCCCCCTCCCCATGAGGTCTGGCTATGACACTAAAAATTAAATCTGTAACTGAACCCCCATGTTCTTTACAAAAATGATTAGCCACCGGACTATCTAATCTTTCATTCATGATGTCCCCTAGATGTTCTAATATTCTTAATTTTACCTTACACTTGGTTTGCCCAAAGTACCATTTGGGTGCAGAACAATTGCACCCAATAACATAAATATCCCTTGAAGAATTGCAATCAAAATGATCAATGGCATTATATATAATGCCATTGATCATAAACCCATCCAAATTTTTAATCTTATCACAAACTTTGCAGCGACCACATGCATATGCTCCTGCATTAGCCAATTTCTTTCTCCTACCTTTATTTCTAACTAACTCCTTCAAATTTTGAAATCTACCATAAGGGAACACCACTTCCTTAGGAATAACCTGATTTAAACTATCATCATGACTAATGACAGGCCACAGTGCCCTCGCTAGTCTTCTAAGAATGGGGAAAAGGCTGAAAATCTATTGACAAAAAAAATTCTATCTATTTCATTACTAAATTCCTCAACTTTTAAACCCCTACTACCATAACAATTATTTCCTAGATTTTTTCCTCCAACTATAAACCGTTTTTGAGCATGCAAAAACCCCAATTCTTTCTCTGCTTTCATTCTAGCTGTCTTTATGCTATGATGAGAATACCCCCTAGCATATAATTTGTCATACATTCTATCAAATTCCACTAGAATGAAGTCCTTCTCAGAAGTATTTCCTGCTATATGTTTAAATTCCCCAAAAGGCAATGATTCTATCAAATGGAAACTATGCATGCTTGAAGCATGCAAGAAATTGTTAACCGCTGTAATCTTGTGGAAAGGTTTGTGCTGGATTCTACCATCCAAACCCACATAAAATTCCACATCTAAATAACAAATACTGTCTCCACTGACATTAAAAGTAAAATCCAAACCACATGGATTGGATTTCAAGCTGGACAAAAACTCTTCAAAATACTTGGGGTCCCCTTTGCACAAAAATAAAAGGTCATCAATAAATCTTTTGTATTTGATCACCCTCTTTTGAAAATAATCTTTGGGATACATAAAAAGATTTTCAAAATACCCCATAAAAATAATGGTATACGAAGGAGCAAAGCAGGTACCCATCGCAGTGCCACTTCTCTGTAAATAAAATTTCTTATCAAACTCAAAATAATTATGTGTAAGGCAAAATTCTAACAGGCTAATAATAAAGGAGGTTCGTGGACCTTCCCCCAACAGTTTTTTAACCGCTTCCAGTCCCCAAAAAGTGTCAATACAAGTATACAATGATTTAGCATCCACACTCACCCAATAAAAATCCCTCTCCCAGGTGATACCCTTGAAATAATCACAGACTTCCTTAGTATTTTTAACATGTGAGGGTATTCTTGATAAATGTTCCTTCAATACAGAATCTAAGAACATACCAACGCCCAGTGTGTTTCTCAAATCCTTATGAATTTTGGGAATGATAAAAATTTTACATCTTTTGGGTTCTTGATAAACAATTTCTTAACATCTCTAGAGGTGAAAAAGCCCAAATGTTCACCCCTTTCCAATAACTCATATAAGGTTCTATTGAAATCCACCTTAGGGTTTGTTGGTAAACCTGCATAAATATCACCATCTGATAACAAATCTGAAACTATAGAATTATACCTATCTCTAGTTAAAGTAACCCAATTCCCTCCTTTATCAGATTCTGTAAAAACATCTGTCACTACTTTCCCTTATTTTACATAGGGCTTGCCATTCCATTTTTGAAAGATTATAACATTTTTTCTGCTTTTTGAATATACCATATTCCCTCACTATCTGTTTGCTTAAAGTTTTTTCAAAAATATTAATACTGTTATTCACTTTAGGAGGAAAGAAATCACTAACATAGGGTACCCTGGGAACTTTCAACCTTCCATAGCCTGTAAAATATTCAAAATTAGGAGTAGGTGAAAAACCATGTTCTAAATCTGAAAAAATGTCTATCATTTCATTTTCATAAATAGACATATTCAATAATGGTGGTAGGATGACATAATGGTTAAGGTGTTTACCTTAAAGACACAAGGTGCAGGGTTTGATTCTCACATGGGGTAACTGGCTAGGCTTCAAATGGCCCAAAAGGGCAGTTAGCCTAGTACTAACCTATGAACCTATAAAAATAGAAATATCATTCACTTCATCCCCCTGAGTAACTGGACCCATCCCCTTGTTAGCAAAAAAAACCTTTAGATGTAATTTTCTACAAAAATCTTTAACCTCTAGCAAAATATCAGCCAAAGAGGGAATATGAGTTGGAACGAATTTCGTTCCTTTACACAACACATGTTTCATTACATCAGTAACATGAAAATCAGAAAGACTGGCAATGCTTAAATCCTCACCTGCAGAAGGAAAGAAACCTTCAGTAGCAGTAGTATCCCCACCACCAACATAAACAGTAAGTCCATTATCATTAGTCCATTGTCCATCAAAAAATTTAATTGTTTTTTCCTTTGGCCTGAAAACGCCGACCGCAACTTTTTCTTTGGGTCGAGTTCTCTTTGGTAGACACAATTGTCTCTTTCGAAGCACTTTACCCCACAGCGCCTTCTGGAACTAACGTATCAAAAGAAACGTTTTTTTCTCCTCGATGGACCTGTATCCGCCGATGAACCGGAAGTATCTCTAGGGCCATGGGATCCACTTCTGCTGTTTCTTGAAGCAGATCTACCACGCCCCTTCTTAAAGTCAAATTGCCAGGAAAAAATCTTCCCCGTGGCATAATCATTAATGTCCCGTACATACTTTTTCTTTTTACGTTGTATAACCTCCGTTTCAACTTTAGAAACTCTCAGTTTGATATCATTCAAGCTGCATATAAAATCTTCTTCCGAAGATTTTTTTAACAAAAGTTCCTGAAGCTCAACAATATCAGAGCGTATTTTGATAGGCGCTCTTTCATTGTGCTTTATCAGCACCTTGAGCCAATTCAGGGTACACTGCAAGGAAATCTCCTTCCATTCTGCAAACAAATCAGAATCCTCCTCGGAGAACTCATAAGCAGGTAAACGATCTATTCTCAGTCCCCTGGGAGTAATATTGGAACCCACATATTTCTCTAATAATCTTAAATCATAAAACAAAGTCGCTTCTTTTACCATTAATTTTTCAAGCTCCTCCTACAGAGTACCTGACTCTCACAAATTCCTTTTCAAGAATCCTACTGCGGATCCAGAGACCATTTCCCAAGGTCCAAAAGGCATTAAGGCTACTACTGCCAAAAATACTACCCCTTCTGATAGGGATTCAAGAGCTTTAGACAGATTGGGTAAGAAGGTATATACTTCTGCTACTTTGGCCATTAGGGCTTTAAATTGCCAGTTTCATATGTTAAAAGTATCAGCAGTATATTATGGGATTAATTAAACAGAAAATGATGTTGATTCCTGACTGTGCTGAACACAAAGATTTACAAGAGTTAATGCATTCTGCTGACCAAGTAGGTAAACATACTTTGCAATGTGGTTTTGATGCTTTAGAAGCATCTTGCAGGGCTGCTGTCACTGGGTCTGTACTTAGAAGGCATGCTTGGCTTAAGGAACAAAACTTGTCAGATCATGTTATAGTTAAATTACTGGATGCACCCTTAAACCAAGAGCGCCTTTTTGGCAACAAAGCAGAAGAAGATCTCAAAAGGATGGAGGAAAAAGCTAAATCTATTCAAACGGTTAAAGATTTCTTACAAGTACAGCCACCTGGATTCAGTAGGCATTGGCCTTCAAAGAACTGGTCCTTTCCAGTCCCTTCCAGGCCTTCTCAGTCCAAATCCAGGAGCAGCAGACCACCAAGACTTCAGTCTCAGGCTATGCACAGATCTAAGCAGTGGGGAGCCCCCACTTCCAAAGCAGGGAATAGTAAGCCACCCCCCTATGGAAAAATGGCACAATGACTTATCCTTAACTCTACCAAGCCTTGCTCATCTACTTGCTCCCTTAGGAGGAAAGCTCACCCTGCATGCAAAAAACTGGGAACTCATTACCCAGGACAAATGGGTTTTAAACATAGTTTCCCTAGGATACAGATTCCACTTCCACTCACTCCCAACCCCAAGTGGATGGCCAGACCTCCCCCCAAACTAGTGGGTGGAGGCCCAAAAACAAGTGCTCTCTCTCCTCAGTATCAGGGCTATTCAACCTGTCCCAGTAGAACAGAGGGGACAAGGTTTTTATTCAACTGTTCCTGGTTCCCAGAAAATAAAACTCCTGGCATCCTATCCTGGACCTTTCTATTCTCAACACCTTTCTGGTGGTTCCAAAATTCAAAATGCTAACTCTTCAACAGCTTCTTCCTATGCCAGCCAAGGATGCCTGGCTGGCAACTCTAGACTTAAAAGAAGCTTACCTGCACATCCCAATAAGTTCTCTGCACTTCCTTTTGGCTTATCTACTGTGCCCAGGGTATTCACAAAGTGCTTAGCTCCAGCCATTGCATTTTGCAGGCAGAGAAATATTCAGATCTACCCATACTTGGATGATTGCCTGATTCAGACAGATAGTCAGGACTTGCTATTACAACACCTGGCATTTGTAAAGAGACTTCTAACTTCACTGGGGTACACCATCAGCAAGAAGAAATCACACCTATTACCCTCCCAACAGATTGTATTCCTGGGAGCAAGCTTGAACACGACTTCCCAGATGGCATTCCTCACTCCAGAGAAACAAGTTCATTTGACAACTGACTTCAAACTATTGGCCACAAAAACCCAGTTATCTGCAAGGAAAATCCTGCAAGTCTTGGGGTTCATGGCCTCTTGCATTCTGTTAATTCCATATGCAAGACTGCATATGAGGAAACTTCAATGGTATCTAAAAAGTCTATGGTGTCAACATTCTCAGGACCTGGAAACAATGATTCCTATCATTCCTTGTCTAAGGGCAGAGTTCCTTTGGTGGGCAGAGGCCTGCTACCACAACAAGGGACTCCCTTTCACTCTACCCCCTGGCACCCAAACCCTAACAACAGACACATCAGACTATGCATGGGGGGCTCACATGGCAGGGCAGTGCATTCAGGGCAAATGGAACCCAAAACAGATGCACCTGCATATCAATCAAAAGAAATGTTAGCTGTACAGAATGCTCTGACAGCCTTCAAAGACCTTATTCTTCCAGGACAACTATTGGTAAAGACAGACACCACAGTTATGTAAACAAGCAGGGTGTAACCCATTCCTACCCACTCTGCAGACTAGCCATGGCTCTGTGGAACACAGCCTTAAGCTACCAAGTGAACCTATAAGCTCAATTCCTGCCAGGCAAACTAAATTCACTGGCAGATGACTTAAGCAGAAATCTCATGGACCCACACAAACGGAAACTGGAACCCAAAATATTCAAGCTCTTGAGGAATAAATGGGGGACACCAGAGGTCGACCTGCTTGCCTCCCCTCAGAACTACCAATTGAACAAATTCTGCACCAGAACTCCCCACAGTCAAGCTTGGAAAGTGGATGCCCTGTCCTTTACCTGGGAAAGCCTCTCAGTTTATGCCTTTCCCCCTCTGCCTCTCCTCTCAAAGGTTCTACTAAAGATCAAACAGGAAAAGCCAAGGACAATACTGATTGCACCAGACTGGCCATGCCAGCACTGTTCAACCCTTTTGTGCAGTCTGACAGTGCTGCAACCTTGGCACCTGCCTCAGACCCCCTCCCTGCTGTCCTAGCAGGCGGGTCAGATTCTGCACCCTCAGCTTCAAACCCTGAACCTTGCAGCCTGGCTAATTCCCTGAGCTCACCTCCAGCAACCCTCAGTAAGCAGGTGCTGGATGTCATTCTTGAGGCAAGGAGGCCTAGTACTAGAAAATCCTATTCAGAAAATTGGAAAAGATACTGTTCTGGAGCCAGGCTCAGGGGATGGGCAAAACGGTGCCCAGCTTACCTCATATTCTAGATTATTTAACAGAAATGCTCCACAAGGGCCAATCTTTCTCTTCAATTAAGATTCATGCCTCTGCCATATCAGCACATTATAATACTGAGCCACCCCTCTTCTCTCATCCCCTGCTAAAACAATTCCTTAGAGTGGCCAAAAATTTAAGACCCCCCAAGGAGAGCTACCACTCCAGCCTGGGACCTTAACTTTGTATTGGAAAAACTCACTATTCCCCCCTTTGAACCAGCTGCTACAGCAGAGTTGAAATTCCTTTCTTGGAAAACAGCTTTACTTCTAGCCATCACTTCAGCAAGAAGAGTGTCTGAACTGCAGGCCCTCATGACAGTGGAGCCCTTCATTATCTTCCATGCAGACAGGGTTTTCCTCAGGACTAATCCGTCCTTTATGCCCAAGGTGGTGTCTAGTGTGGCTCTAAACCAGCCCATTCATTTGCCTACTTTCCCCCCTCAGAATAAAGGGGAAAGGATACTGCATTCTCTGGACATACACAGACAGCTTAGATTCTATTTGTACAGGACTAAGCCTCTCAGAAAATCTGACCAGCTGCTAGTTAGCTTTGCTGCAGGGGCAGAGGGGAAGGCCATTTCAAAGCAAACCATTTTCAAATGGATAGCACATTGCATCCATTTCTGCTACAAGCACCATGGAAAACCTACGCCACAGGGGATAAGCGCACATTCTACCAGGGCTGCATCTACCTCTGCAGCATTTCTCAAAGGAGTCCCCACCAGGGACAGAGGACTCCTTACTAGGGACATCCTGGAAGCTGCAACCTGGAGCTCTGTACATACCTTTACCAAGCATTACCACCTGCTTATCTTTTCTAAATCCAGAGTTGAATTTGCCACAGCAGTTTTACAGGGCCTTATTGCTAGCCCTAATGCTCTTTAACTAACTCCACCCTTCCTTAGCTTTGGGGATCAACCCAAATGTGATGACTGCAACAGTGAAACACAAAGAACATAGTACAGTTGTGTACACTTACCATAAATGTAGATGTTCAAGTGTATTCACTGATGCAGTCCTGGTTACCCTCCCTCCAACCCCCTGACTTCTCTTGTCTTTTACCTATCCTATTTGTTTGGTATATATTATATCATGTGTATTTGCTTTTTGCTGGGGGTGTTCCATACCATATAATTGCTTCCTATTGTGGGGGCATCTGATATCTGGGGCAAGAAAAACTAATGTAATGGCATCGGCTGCATGTTTTATACCCCTGACAACCTGACGTCATGGAAGAAGCGGCAGCATCTGACACAGAAATGCGAAGACTCTGGTATTCAGGTTGGCTGAGGGCTCCCTGCAGGCAGATAACCCAAATGTGATGACTGCATTTATGGTAAGTGTACACAACTGTACTTTCCTAGCTAGCTCTGTCCCTCATCACCCCTCCCAGATATCTGAAGCTCTTAAAACCTGTTCTACTATTTCCCCTTCTATCTCAAATCTCAGTTTCTTCTGATTTCTCCCATTTGCTGCCATTACAAATGTCTTGTATGTACTCATTTTCAGTCCATGTGCATTCAGTTTTCTGTTCCATTACCCTATCCTTTGCTGAAGTTCTTTCACAGAGTCTGCCTGTAATGCCACAACATCTGCCTACAGCAACTCTGTTGATCTGTTCCCTCTGACTTGTTTGTAATATAGTCCATCACTAGTATGAAGAGCAGTGGACTCATAACTGAACCTTGATACACACCCACTCCCACTGGGAATCCCTCTGTGAGACCGAACACTGTTCATACTTGAGTCATTGGCTCCCTGTTCATAGCCTGTACTATCTCTACCAATGTTCCTAGAGACTTTGAACCACCACTGCACTGCAATGTCAGCTTTCTTGGGACCTTGTCATATGCTTTCACCAAGTCTAGTAATGTCCAGATGGACTCCTTCCTTATCTCTAGCTTCTTCTCAGCTATCTGTCTCACTTCAAAAATCAGGTCAGTTGTGCAGTATCGTGTTTGAATCCAAGCTACTCATCTCTGATTTTACTTTCTACTGCTCTATGTATTCATTTATCAGTCACCTTCTCCAGAATTATCATGCAGTATGCCAAGAGTTTGATACCTCTGTACTGCCCACAGTTGTGCTTGTCCCCTTTGCTCTTCTGCACTGGCACTAGTATGCTTATTCTCCTGTTACCTGGGGTATGACGTTCTCTCTATGAGTACCCTCAAAAGCCATTTCTCCCCCATTTTACCCAACACCATTAGCATATCTGTTGTGACCTCATCTGAGCTTGCTGCTTTCCTTGACTTTCATTTTCTTTAGTGTTTTTACTTTTTTCATTGTAAGCTGTGTCTGGAGCAGTACAGCTTCTGTGGGGATTTCTTATAGCTTCATAGGTAAATACTAGGCTAGCTGTCTTTGTGAACCACTTTAAGGCTAGCCAATTTCCCTCACAGGTGAGAATCAAACTCTGTACCTTGTGTCTGTGAGGTATACACTTTAACCACTATGTCACCTCAACCCCCGTCATTCAGAATCTACTGGAAATACACATTCCATCTGCTTTTGATGTCCTGCGGACTGGTGAGCAGGTTGTTACTGGCATCCCCTGTAAAGGGTGTCTGATTATCTTCTTTGTATTTATGTTATTGCCTTGCAACTTGATAGAGTTTCTTTGTGCCATCAAATAAGTCACTTTCCAGAAGCTGATAGAGTGACTCTGATGCCTTCTTTGTTATTGCAACTCTTTTGATAGCATCTTTGTTAGCCAACCAGTATTCCTTCCTAGCCCGGTATGTCTTTTCTATCTCCCACTTTTTCCTGCATTTTTTCTTTTGATGACTTTCTGTTCTTCGGCATTTCACTACCAGCTTTCCTTATTTCTTGATACACTGGAAAGTATTAGGGTACAACCCAACACCCTAATAATGGGCGATTTCAACTATCCCACCATTAACTGGGAAAACTACTCATGTACCAACTCTTTTGCTCAGCGTTTTCTAGAATTCATAAATTCCAATGCCTTGGATCAACTTATTCACACCCCCACCAGGGGCAGCAATATCCTAGACCTGGTCATTACAAACATGGGAAACCGGTCTTCCACACCAGAGGTCAATTCCTCGTTGGTCAGATCCAACCACAAGCTAATCAGCCTAGACATCCACATCCCACCCCCACCCCCAATTAGGGAAATCACCGTAAAAAACTTCTCCAAAGCCAACTTCACACTTCTTAAGACAGAAGTGGCAAACTTCACGACACCCATACAGATGGATAATAGAGGTTTGACTGCTGAATCCTACACAAATGCACTTTATAAGCACATAACCGAGTGCATGGATCATGCTATCCCTAACAGTACCAAGATGTTATCCTCCAAAAAAAGGAAGCCAATCTGGTGGTCCTCTGCCATAAACAAACTCTACAACAGAAGAAAGAAACTGTTGCAAAAAAGAGTAAAACCCCATGACTGGAGGAACTCCCTGGTCAACTCAGTAAGAAGCTGAGATCCCTCATAAAATCCTCCAAAGCTAGTTATGAAAACAAAATTGCCACTGACTCTAAAGTCAACCACAAAGCATTCTATAGCTATGTCAAGAATCTCAATGGGAACACTCAGATCTGCTCTGAGTTACAGCACAATGGCGCTAAATATACAGAACCAACTGATATTGCCAACATCCTAGTAGATAGGTTCAGTGCTAACTTTACCCCCCCTCTCACCCCCTAGATGGCCCATCTCTATACCGGAAGAATGCAAAGTTCCTATAATCACGGCTGCACAGGTAAAAAACACACTCTCCAAAACCAAGAACACAGCATCCATGGGACCTGACATTATCCCAGGCTGCGTTCTACATGAACTACAGAATGAACTGGCACCCTACCTAAGTACCATGTTCAATCACAGCCTCACCTCAGGCTTTGTACCCACTGAATGGTGCACCGTGACGGTTATCCCACTCCACAAAGGTGGAGCCACGATGGACCCCAGGAACTACCGCCCCATTAGCCTGACGAGCCTCGTCTGCAAGGCCATGGAACGTATCATCATGGAACTCATAAACAAAGACATTGGTAATCTCCAAACTCTGGACCCTACCCAGTTTGGATTTGTAAAAGGCATATCATGTCTCCTAAACCTGATTGACTTCTTTGAAGCAGTCACCAAAGCCATAGATGAGGGTAACGTGGTTCACACAGCTTATCTAGATCTCACCAAGGCTTTCGACACCATCCCCCACTCTGGAATTATAGATAAGCTCACTAAACTAGGTATAAATCCCTATGTCACAAGATGAGTTGCCAACTGGCTCATGGATAGAACCCACACTGTGAAAGTAGCAGATTCCAAATCCGACTTCAGACCAGTGACAAGTGGAGTACCACAGGGTTCAGTCCTGGGTCCTCTCCTGTTTGGTATCTACTTCTCTGAAGTGCAGTCTAACACAGAAGGTCTTTGGCTAACAAAGTTTGCAGATGACTGCAAACTAGGAGCCATAATTGAAACTCCCAACGATGTGGACAAACTACAAAAGGGCCTCACTGAGACAGATACCTGGTGTCAAAGCCATGGCCTGAAGCTCAATGCCAAAAAGTGTATTGTCATACCCTTTGGTAAAAACTCTGTACCCATGAACTACCACATAGCTGGTAGTCTACTTAATGCCGAAAATGTGATAAGAGACCTTGGGACACAGGTGGACAGTAGTCTCTCCTTTGATAATCACATCGCCACAGTGGTTAGGAAATCCTTCTACGTGGCTGATCTCATCACAAAAGGATTCTCATCCAGAAAAAAAGAGGTCATTGTTCCCCTCTACTCATCACTCATTAGACCCATTATAGAGTACAATGCCCCTTTTGGTATGTACCTCACAAGCCATCTACAACAACTGGAAAGACCACAGAAATACCTCACAAAGAGGATTACTGGCCTCAAACAGATGCCCTACGCAGACCGTCTCAAAAAACTACAGCTTTACTCCATTGCATATCTCCTACTCAGGGGCGATCTCTGCCTAACATACAAAGCTATGTCAAACCCAGAGCTGTTGGACATGCTCCACTTAAAGAAATCCCAATCCCTCCGAGCTACACGCTCTAGGGACATAAACCTTGCCACCACAATAAACAGAACATGCTGGAGGGATAGATTCCTGTCCCAGTGACTTCCCATACTCTGGAACAGGCTACCTATCTATGTCAAACAGAGCTCCTCATTAGCACTCTTCAAGAAAAATCTTGTTGATTGGATGGGAAATGGGAAATTCACCCCAGGGATCACTTCTGTGGCTCTGCTCAACAGGGGCACAAGAAAATAATTTTCTTGGATGGCAAAAGCCAGGGTACATTTTTTGGATAGGCTTATATAGGCCCTAGGGCCAATAGCCTAGTACCTACCTATGTACCTTATTTCCATACCTGGTTCAGCCGCTTATCTGTTCTGTCGTCCTCACACATGCTGTTTTGAGGTGCTGCCATTTTTCTTCCTGAGATAATAGAGACCTGAGCAATTCCTTGAACCATTTGCCTTCTCTAGTCAACTTCCAGACCTTATGCCTAGTTTCTGTTGATCTTAGAGACTTCTATGGCCACTGCTTGCAGCTGATTGTGGGATGCTTATGCTGTGAGATGACAGTTACACTGGAGATGACTTTGCAATCGCTGATTCTACCCCAGTGCCCTTTCCTTACTAGGAAGAAGTCTACCTGAGTTGCACATTTCCAGTCTTGTATGTGATCTTGACTGTCTCTCTTGCTGAACTAGGTGTTGGTCACCATCAAGCCATTTGCCAGACAAACGTGTAGAATGGCCTCTCTTTCTTTATTCCTATTGCCCCACCCATGTGGAACCATGCAGTCTTCCTATCCTATTCTGTCTATCCCGATATATGGATTCAGGTTGCCTATTATCAACATCAGTTCATGGTGTCTTGCTTTATCTAGTAGATGTTGCAACTGCTGTCTGAATGAACTCTTTTCCTTACTATCACAAATCTGCTGTGGGGCATAGGCTGAGATTATGAAATGTGCCCTATGCTTCCACTGGAGTTTAATTGCCATGAGTCTGTCACTAATTCTGCTGACATCCCTCACTGTCTTCTGAAGTCTCTCTCTTGCCACAATTCCCCGTACTATTTTAGCCTGTTCTCCTCCTGAGTAGTAGACTCTGGATTCCAAGCCAATTAGCTTTGATGCACTGCCCTTCCATCTTTTCTCCTGGTTAAATAGGATGTCCAGCCTTCTCCTAAGCATCATGCCATCCGCTTCCAAACTGCAGACTGTCAATGAACCTACACTGAGTGTATCAGTTCTTTTCATGTTTGATAGGTTGATTGGTTTTACATCCAACTTTTGCTCAACAGAGCTATCCCAGGTAACCCAAGGTGGGCAGTTGGACACCTGTTAGCCAGAAGCTTATTGACTGGGGTTGCTAGGCTTTATGAGGGACATACTGGCCATTAGCATGGGTCTCTGGTGTAGGTTGGAGTAGGCTGGATCCTCAACCCACTTATCACCGACAAGTACCCATGCCCATTTGGTGACATTAGTTCAGGACTGAATCATCTAATGCCATATTTTACGCCTTTGAGTGGCTATCCCTAACATGGTATGCAGTCTGTGATGTGTGTTCTCATATCTTGAGGATACTCTGCCCCACAGTTGATGACCAAAGCAGTTGATCTGTACAACACTTCACCCAATAGTTACCATCTAGAATTTGTGCTGCTGCCCACAACTCCATTCTTGGGTGAGTTTGAAGAGAAAACACTCAGTGTGTTTTTTTTTTGTTTTTTTTTTTGGGGGGGGGGGGACTCCACAGAGACATAGAGAGAACATGCACACTAGTTAGAGGTCAAGATCAAACCCTGTACCTTGTGCATGGGAGGTGAAGACCTTAACCATTATGTCAACTGGCTCTCTGAGGAGCAAAATCATATCAGAAAGGCTGTCCCTGCCATACCTTTCTGTAGTAGAACATATTGTAAATTGACACTGGCCATGTGATAATGTAGGGGCATTGCAAAAGCACATATTCTTGCCTTAGCTGATGACTAACTTGTGTTCTACTGACTGAACTGAAACATGCACATGAGCTACAGCTCAGTGTAATGTTTTACTTCACAGAGTACTAAGAGTTAATTACTTACAAGAATTTGCAAGGTGGCAAGGTGGGAGGGTCTTCCAGATCACTAAGCAGCACTTTGAAAACAATGGTTATAAGTATCTGAGGAAACAAAAGAATTTCAGCTGCATGCCTACTGTATGTAATTGTAGTTTGTAGCAGAGAAACTTGAAGAACTCAATATGTGAAGTCTTTATGTTGATTTTCTGGTATATTTATGCCAATTCGGACTTAAAGCGTATATCCTGGCATCATGCTGAGTTTGGGTACAGCTAAGGACAAAATTCATTTAAATAATGCCAGCTATATATCACAGTATGCATTGTATAAGCTGCTCAAAGGTAAAGTGCCATGGTGTCTCCTAAAGGATATTTTTTCCTACCACCTGTGTTTGCATAGTCCTAAGTTCTTTTTTTCTCAGTTCCATTTTGCAGATAGAAATATTTGATCTTTGTTATTCAGCAGTTTTTGTACCTGCCTGTTTTGTTTTGTGACATTTGTTGCTAGTTTAATAGATATGTTGTTTGTATTCTTAATTGCCATATTATTCCAGCCAGATGTTGATAGTTTGAGATAGCAATAATGTTTATGTGGCCAACTTGGTGGTGGTAGGGATTTATCATTTGAAGTTTCAGAAGGGCTCTGATTTGGGGAAATAGTAATATAACTGCTAGAAGAAAGTCCTATTTTTATGACTACATAATACACTTAATGCTTCTTTTATTTAAAAAAAATCTGCTATGAGAGACAAACTGCCTAAAACAGAGACCAACACAGGACTGCAAGAAATACAAGTTCAAATACTGTACAACTAACACCACTGAGAATTCCATTACATAGGAACAGTTTCACTCAGCAGTAGATGTTGGTGCATTTGTTCTGTGTAATTCAAGCTTGGGATGCATCTAAATAAGTTAATTTATAGCTAGTACATCTACTTAGTTTTCAAGAGCCTTGCATTTCTTTTCTTTGATAAAAACTGTGGTACTTACTGTAGTATTTCAGTGTTTTTACAAGCAGCACATATATTTGAAAACCAGCACATAAACCAAAATAGATGTGCCCATATGGGATTTCCCTAAAAATATCAATATTGGTGTTACAGCGTTTTCACTGCTAGTGTACTGGCATGAATGTTTCTGACTAGTTAAGAAAAAATGTTGTGATTACTAAGTTTCCACTAAATGTGTAAGACTAAACAGCTTACCATTTGTGGCTTTTGAAGGGTTTCATTAACCGCCAAACACTAATTAGAAGAAGCTACACACACACACACACACACACACACACACACACACACACACACACACACACACACACACACACACACACATTT
Source organism: Protopterus annectens (assembly GCF_019279795.1). Taxonomy (NCBI): domain Eukaryota; kingdom Metazoa; phylum Chordata; order Ceratodontiformes; family Protopteridae; genus Protopterus; species Protopterus annectens. The sequence continues at coordinate 973,719,034 of NC_056744.1, forward strand.
CAAAAATAATGACTCTAGCATGTGTAAGTATACATGCAGCATAAAAAGCTTCAAGTCTGTTGTATAATCTGATTACTTTTGAGATAACTTTATGAAAAAGATTAAACCAGGACTTCAGTCACAAAGAACAGTGATGTTCCTACACTAACCAAGCTTTATATTGGTGTGTGTGTGTGTGTGTGTGTGTGTGTGTGTGTGTGTGTGTGTGTGTGTATATATATACAGCCGCTAGCATGTAGATTCACTCACACATGCCCATGCATGCATGTGCCTTTGAATGGTATTTTTTAAAAGAATCTCCCATGGTGTCATACTAACAGCCTTCCTTTTGTGAAAATTAATTTTTACTTACTTAACATAGATTAGTGGAATTTCTTTCAGCTGATCATTGTATTGAATGGGGAAAGGTTGTTTTGTTTTTCAAAAGTATGTATATGTAATTATTCACCTGACTTCCAGCAGAGAATTTTTCATTTCTCTTCTCATCTTTCCCTTCTTTTTTCTGTACCACAGTATGTATATGAGTGTGCGCGCGCATGAGCGTGTGTGTGTGTGTGTGTGTGTGCACACGCGCGCCTGTGTGTGTGTGTCTGTCTGTGCGTGTGTGTGCTTCTGTGCGCACGTGCACGCATCTGTGTGTGTACGTGTGTGCATCTATGTGCGTGTGCACGTGTATCTGTTTGTGTGTGTACGTGTGTGTGTGTGTGTGTGTGTGTGTGTGTGCGCGTGTGTGCGTGTGTGCGTGTGTGTGTGTGTGTGTGTGTGTGTGTGTGTGTGTGTGTGTGTGTGTGTGCGTGCATGCTTGGGTGCATGTTTGGGGGTGCACTGCATTTATCAGATATGTCACCAATGAATACAACTGGCTTTCAGTCGAGTTGAATAACAGCACTGTGTGTGACCTATAAAATACAGAAATAGAAGAGAGTGAAGAGGTGGGTAGTAATGATGAAGTGAACATTGAAATTCTCCAATTCATTCTAAACTCTTTGCCATTAAGTATATTTGGGGGAAGGGGTGCAGTTACGTGTCAAAAAGCAAAACTGAATGTTTGCCAGTACCTGTAAATTAAATCATTGCATGACTTGATACACTTTGAAAAGAAGCAGAAGAATTGTTTGCCTTACAAACACAAGGTGCAGGGTTAGAGTCTCACAAGGGATAATTAGCTAGGCTTAAAATGGCTCGCAAGTGCAGTTAGCTTAGTACTAAACTATGAAACTATGAACTATGAATTAAAACTACTTTGCTGTAATGAATTCAACCCAGCTATGACTAACATAGACCTGTTTGAGAAGAGTGGTATGGTCTAGTGTGGGAACTGGCAAGGCATATTGGTTGCAGGACTCTGTGGCCTTGAACTTCATATGATTTCTTGTTGTTGTTGTTGACTTTCCGCCACAGCGGAACTCCGGTCCGTTAATGATTGGCAGTAGATTTTTCACAAACGCCGAGGTGCCAGCTCGACGTTCAACCTTCAATGAAGGCATGCCCATTTGCACATGTCTTTCGAATGCCCACCCAACCGCGGGGAGGACATGCAGACTCCACACAGAAGGCTCTCCCCGCACTCCAGCCGAGAATCGAACGGGAGAACCTCTTGCTGTGAGGCAACAACGATCTCTATATCATAATGATGGATAATTCAATAGTTTCACTTCTAAGTTTCGTTATAATTCTTTTATGACAATACTACATTAACTAAGCTCTTAAAAATATTTGTGTAAGGGAGTGAAAGGTTAGTTTGCATAGCAGAAAGCTGATGCGAAACCCCCTTTTTTCCTGCAAAAACAGTCTATTCTGAACCTTAAAGCTTGCAAGTGCTGTGGCAACCCCTAACGGGAAAAGTCGAAAGGAGAAGAAGGTTTACAACTGTGACAGTAACTGTGTGCTGTGAAGAACTGACAGGACTGTTAGAAAGTGTCAGGTGCACAGTACACTAATGATGAATGGAGCAGCCATATGCCAGCTATGCTGCTTCCAGATCACAGTGTATGGCCTATTTATTTATATGTTTAATTGTGAATAGTTGACCATGCTAATCACACTAAGTATAGCTATTTTCAGAGGACATCTATGGTAGTATTTGTACTTAATGTGGGGATTTGGTCAGGACACTAGCTAAATCAACTTACCTTTTTGAATGAATGTGGTTTGGTATGGTTTGTGTGAAAATGTACATCATGACAGAATTAGTTCAGGTATGATTTTGCTTAGTTTCATATTGTCTATATGGCTTGTATAATAAGCAGTGAGATCTAAAGCATAAATTGTTTTTGTTATACAGACTTCTGTCACAGAAAGGGTGGGGATTCTATGACTTTTTTAATGAATGTATTTCTTTCCTTTGTTATGATACTTTTTAGTTGGTTTTAATAAAGCTACCCCTACTGTAAATGCTGTGGGGCGTTTTATATTTATCAGACCTGCCACTGTCATAAGCAGATGTTATTGCAGTGCTGGTCTGGCACCACCACCACCAAATGTGAAGGTGACCTGTAACCACTGCTCCTAAATATAACACATAGACGGCAGGATGCCACACACCAATGACAAGATGGCTGGCACCAATAAAGTTTGAATCCTACCACTGTAAACTAAGGGTAAAGAAATAGCAAGAAAGTGCACAGAAGTATGTTTCAATAACTGGTTTACAAAGTACAACCTGGATCCAAGAACATAAAGAGAATTTGCAGTGTCATCATTGGTATGGATTTCCATACCCAGAGCAGACTGCACTAGTCCAGCATGCCCACAGGCTCCTTCCTCACTGCTCCCTCTGTGAACCAGTGCCTTCTTGTGCCCCTTATCTATGGTAACTGTCTTTCACCAAAATATTATTTGCTTGCACACACACACACACACACACACACACACACACACACACACACACACACACACACACATGCACATTCCTCACGAAGGGCAGCAGAATTCTGATATTCCACAGCTTTTTTTGGGTCGATGTCAGAAGATCGAAGAAGCGTTTAATCGAACACCTCTTCGGCGATACATAAAGAGCGAACGCACTAAAGCGCGAACACTCACAACAGAGATTTCTTTCCCTGGGAAAGAAATTGCTTGGCCATCCCCGTGTGCTTGCCCCTTTCCCCACTGTAGTGCGATCTCAGAGTTGGTATATTTAGTTAGGGGGGTGTGGGGGGCAAAGCCCCCCACATTGTTATGTAAACTAAATAACAAAGGGGAAAACATTACTTGGCAGAACTGAAACTGCTGACTGATTGTTTTTTTTCCCCTTTTTAGCCCTAACTGCTATTGTTTGCCTTTTTTTTTGATTTGCCCGTTCTTTTGTCATCTGTCAAGCCATGACATTTGACAGTTATTAAGTTGAGGCAACTCAGTCCAGTAGTTTTCTGACATGATTTGGGAGACTAGTGCAAAGCTTTATAGTGGTGTGATTTTGCTCACTAAGAAGTTTGTGTTGTCATTTCCCTATTTTTGTCAGACTCTGTACAACATCAACATCCCCAATGTTTCAGAGATTTTAGCCAATCAGGTTTAGGTATGCTGGATAACCATCTTCTAATTTAATTCAATGTATTAATTTGTTGAAAAAATACACATATATTTTAATATAGCCAGTTGACCAGCATGTTTTTAGATGGTTGTAAGAGGAAACTAGGGTATCTACAGAAAGCCCATGCAGACATAGACAATATAAGTAAACTGTTCACAGACAAAATCGAACCCTTTGCCCTGGAAATTGGAGGGAAAAACATTAACCACTGAGCCACTATGCAGCTCCTCATTATAACATATACAAAAGTACCACAGAGGGGGCAGATCCTTTTTCTGACAGTTTTGTTGTGCCGTCATTCTGAAGTAGTCATTTCAAAGTATGGACCCAAGTGTGGTAGTTCTGTTTCTAACCCTAGGTTTGTCAGTGGAGTAGGCAGGCTCACTTAGGGACTAACAATACCAATTCCAAAACAAAACTGTTAAAAGGGTTATGGCAGTAAATGCAGTTCATTTCTTTAGAATTTTCATATGAGCTTTATTTAAAAAAATGCAGAGGGCTCATTTTGTCTTGTTTCATCTGAAGTTTTATTTAAACAGCATCTAACAGGCTGCATTTCCAGAATTAAGAAAAGATAATAAGAAAATTAAGAATTAAGAAAAGCACTTTCACTCTGTATTAGTGGGCTTACTCAGTATTCTATTCTATGGTTCATAGGTTCATAGGTTCATACTAGGCTATCTGCCCTAGGGCATTTATAAGCCTAGCCAGAATGTGTTTGGCTTTCGCCACCCATTTTAAATTAATTTTGCTATGCCCTTTTTTGAGGTTAGTATACTGTGCCCCTGTCTAACAGTGACACAGAAGTGATACCCGGGGTAAACCTACGATCTCCCATCCACTCATCAAGATTCCTCTTGAAGAGAGTCAATGAGGGACTCTGCCTAACCTGGACTGGGATTTTATTCCAGAGTGAAGGGAGCCTCTGGGTTATGAATCTGTCCCTCCAGCATGTCCTATTTATTTCAGTGCTGAGGTTCAAGTCTCTCGAGCGTGTAGCTCGATGGGATTTGGACTTTCTGAGGTGCAGCATGTCCATTAATTCCGGGTTGGACATGGCACACCTTTGATATCAGGCAGAACATGTAGTTACTAGTTGCACTGTTCTCAGATGGTAGTATGTAACTATCTGGGGTGCCTGTTGATATTTTAAGAGCAAAATATGCAAATAGAGGATTTAAGAAAAATGAAAACTGACTGCATTGAACTGCAAAGGCATAAGATGGTGAAGTGAACCAAAAAATTCTGTGTTCAGAATGGATGGTTGATCATGTGATCAAAAATGCTGTAGATACAGACAGAAAAAGTAAACTCTATAAAAGGGACAGGTAATTCTAAGCACCTGTAGGGGGATGTTCAATAGGTTTGATGTGGAGATTGGTGCACAGTGTGGTGATGGTGAAAGAGAATTGCTTAATCAACTTTGATGTTAATGGCAATTTGATTGTAATATAAACCAACATAGGAAAAATGTATTCCTATTGCAGGCTTGCATAAGACAGTTGACTTCATGATAGTGCATTAAGACTCCCAATGTAAGCATGCTGCTCACACAAAAAATAACAGTTTGTTATCATATCATATGTATTTCTCTGTCTGTGATAACATATTACACGCAATATGTTAATTAAAACTAGTAGTAGGGCTCTGTACCTGTGTAGTGGTGCAAGGAAGCTTGTCTGTGTCCTAATTTTGTGACATCTCATTCAATGGCGTTGTACCTGGCTAAAACATAGAAGCATGCTTTATTCAGCCAAAAATATTAGACCGTCATGTTTACATGGATGTGGTGGCATGCCTATTGTGCAGTTTGCAAGTGCCTCTTCTGTCCATATGGGTATTTACCAGGTGCAATAAGTATGTGTGTGTAGTGTCTGAGTGAGTAAGTGAGTGAGTGAGTGAGTGAGTAGTCTGTGATAGAGTGGCATCCTGTCCAGAATTAATTTCAGTCCCTCATGTCCATTAACTGCTAGCAGAGGGGCTGGCATCCCCAAAACGCTGTAAAGGATAAAGCAAATGTTAGAAATGGATGCAGTTATAGAGAGATGGATGTTCATTTCCTGAACACAACACTCTGGAGTAAGAGGGGGTTTGCCAGGGCTCTGAAGAAGGAGGACACTGTATAGTTGTCCCAGCTGGACAGGATGTATCTGATCTTTTGTTTCCTCTGTTTCCTCTATTCCATATGATCCCTCATTGGAAACTTCTACTTCCCTCACCTGAATAAAGGACAGATGTGTGACATAAACCTACTCATATTCTTGCTACTCAAATCCGTTGAGATGGATGTAACTCCAGTCATAATGATGATGGTGATGATGATGATGCCATGACTTAAAAGCTTTGTGTATTCCTGGGATGGTCAGCAAAACACAATAGCCATGCGGCCTAGAGCCATGGGGGAGGGGGGGGAGGTATGCAGTTGATAATCTAAATTTATGGCTAGATGTAGTCGTCTTCAGTTCCCATCTGCTAATATGAAGTTCTCAGCATAAAATATGAGGAGGGAGCTAGTCAGTACAGGGAAATCATCCTTTAAAGTTTTTTTTAGGCAGTGGTATTTTTCTCACCAAACTCAGTATTTACATCAAAGTGTAAAAGTTGCACCAGATATTTGTAGGAGTACAAGCTTGCACCTCAATATTTTTCCTTCGGAGGACATACTTAGTGTGAAAATTACATCTATGATGTCTTCTTCCAGGACAAACCTTCTTAACTGTAGTGATGATGGTCCACTCAAAATCTGTTATGCTGAAGGCTGAGTATATTGTCACTGCATTGATGTCTGCCATATAAGACAGCAAATAAAAAAAATACATAGCATAGCAATACTGCATCTCTGTATTACAGCAGGCCAGTTGCCAGTAGCAGCAAATATCAATTTGGGGAGACATAAACATATTGACATACATAGACTACAGTTGCCTGCAGATACAAATTGGTGTGTGGGGAAGGTTCTGCTCATGATAATGAGACCAGATTCCATTAGAAAATTGCATATGTTTGTCAGAACCAGTATTACATATGGGCCACATCTTTCCAAGGTAACCTAGGAAAGAACAGTCTTTCCTGCAGGAGGAAATGCTCTTTTAAAGCTCCAGATGGCAGTTAGTGTGCCAGGCAGGAGTTGGCATTCCTTTTTCCTAATCCTTGCAACAAACATTGTCAGGCTGTTCCAGGATGGCAACGTCTCCACCTTTTCATTTGGAACATCTTTTAAGTGTTGCCTGCTCAACCATGTATGGAATGACAGTAGTGTATAGTGTGTGTTTTTTCTTCAGGTTGTGCATATTGCCTGGTACTGAGGTCTTGGGTCTATGTTGGTGGGCACTTGCTTTCACCAGTTATTTGTCCATACTTACTTATTTACTTTCATTGTGGTGGCTATGCCTTGACAGCTGTATGCTGTGTTCAAAATACATTACCAATATGTCCTGCAGTTAGCAGAACACATATTCATCAATCTTCAGTCATTTATTTGAGGGACTGTAAGGGAAGATTCAACCTCTTCTTCATCTTCTTCAAGGCAACTGTGATAAACTGAGAAGCTGCCAGCACAGTTAGATAGAATAAATAATTCTATGTCATTTGTAAATTTTATTATGATCCACAGGCTTGTTTCACAAATGTAAGAAAACTGTGTTATGTGCTGAGCTTCAAGATTCTAACCACAGTGCACCCTGCTGGAATAAAGCAGAAATGTGTATAAACTGTATGCCTATGTAATATATGTTTTCATGGTAGAAAACTGGGACATACAGAGTTAACTTGCAAACTCTAAAAAAATAAGTTGATAAGTAAAGAATTTTACAACTGTGTGTGATGTCAAGCTATGAGACAGGATGTCTGGGCTAGGAGTTTCTTTATATTGTTTTAAGACAGCAATAATTACTAGGTTTCACATGTAAAGTGTCTTTTATTGGTCTGTGACTTCCTGGCAGCTGCAGGTCACAAAGAAAAGTTAAATTTTAAGTTTTGTTAGCCTAGGAACTAAATCAGAGGTGACAAGAATGATGTAATCTGACATGAGTCAGCAGTAATGTGTATTATCAATTTAAGAACTATCTCAGAGGCAAAGAGGTGCATTTTGTATTTTGTTCTGAAGCTGACAACAACTCACCAGCACTTTGATTTGCTCTGTAAGTAAGACTTAGATCTTAGTATTTCTCTTAGAGATAGATAGAAGTATAGCCAGATTAGTGTAAATATTTTCTATATTTATGGGAGACTGTCCTACAATGTTGTTTTAAAGTATTTCCTGTGATTTCTGAACTCTGTATTGTCACTGTGTTGATTTGATAAGTTTTGTCTTGTGCTTTTATTATTTATTATTAAATATTTTTAAACCTTTTAACTGTGGTTGTTTTGTGTAGAGATAATTTAAGCTCTTACAGTACTTGCATGTATTTGGTGATACTGTACAAGCCACTCCTCAATAGCCTTCAAGTCTTAGTCACACTTACCAATTAGATAATAGTAACATTGCACAGTAGAATTGGACACCCTTTGGCAAGAGCCTTTATAGTAGATGATGAGTGGTTGGTGGCAGGTGGTACTACTGTATATTCTGGGCAGAAGGGGGCATAGCTGGAGAACCTATGCCAGCCTTCCCCAGGAGTGTCTGTGTGTTTGTATGTAAATCAAATCTTAAAGTGCGTGTGTGTGTATCAGCTACTTGGGCAGGGAGATGAATCACTGGTTGGACAGAGAGGGTGCTGGAGATTTTGGCTTGACCACTCAGCTGAGATCTGAACCTTATAGCTGTGGTAGCGGGGATTCTTACTGGGGATCTGGAGAGAAAGGGAGAAACCAGCCCCAGACTGACTGTGATCTCCATGTGTTCTAAAGGGAAATTGTACTTTGCTGTGTGTGTACTTGTTATCCTCCCAATGTGCACATCCCTTACTGGTGTTAGTGGTGAGGATTGAGGCTCCCTGATTATTGGGCCAGTGCATGGCCATCACAGCAACATGACAAAATCTGCAAACGTATCCTCCTCAACATTTAACAGTTTCATTTTGGTATCATTGTGTGGTTGTACGCTGGTGTTATTATTGTCTGGATTAAATCGGTGTGATCTTGCTGATAGGATGTTTGGGCTTTCCTGTATGCTGCTTGATGTGGATATTAGAATGGATACAGGAACTTCTCTGATTTCCATGCTTTTACTGTTTTGCTTGGAGCTCACTGTGCTACCTTATCTTCTCCCATGTGTTCTATTTTCAGCAACCTTACATTTAGCGCTCAGCATTCCAAGTGTCCGTATATATTGGTGTGAAATTCCAATAAAGATACAGCACTCTGATCCCCTTTTGAAACATAGTACAGCTTTGTGACAGACCATAAATGGAACAGAGTTCTTACTGGATCCACTGTAACAGAGTGTCATTCTCTCTTATGTGCTGTTGTCTGATGTAGGACATTTGGCACCTTTTGGACCATAACAGTGCCATTCAGAAGGGGAAAAAGCATCTGTCTTAGCACTGTGCAATGTCCCATTTGTAGCTTCTTACAGCCCAGAACAATGGTAATATATATGACACTGCCAGGTGTGGTGCAATCAGATGGCAGTAAGTACTGTGTGAGCTATCATTTCTCAGACATAACAGCAATGCCATTGAGTGGGACAAAGCATTTGTTCTCAGAACTGTCTTATGTCCTGATTTCAGTGCATAGTGATGATCATCACAGGAATGTGTCCAGCTCTGTGGTGTAGTGGGATAAAGTCCCCAGTATGACCCAGATAACCTCATGAGTTTGAAAAGAATTTTGAGCACTGGAAGAGCCAGGCAAGGAAGGATGGAGATGGTGGTGTTTGCTTTGGACCCCCCTACACACACAGACATACATAGACACACACACACACACACACACACACACACACACACACACACACACACACACACACACACACACACACACACACACACACACACACATACACACACACACACACACACACACACACACACACACACACACACACACACACACACACATACACACACACACATGGAGGGCATAGGTCATCGCTGCAGTAAAATGGGTGCAATAATCAGCCTGCAGAGTGTGCTCAGGAGCAAAACAAAAATACCTTCATTGCTGGGAGGTTGAAAGGTAGGATGCCCCTCCCTATTCCAATCTTGTCCTTAGTGAGACTACTCAGGACAAGGGAACAACTGGCCTGGAATGATGGATAGAGGGTCTGGATCAGTAGCCATGGCAGGAAAAAACACATAGAAGAAAAATGCTCATCATGTGAATTACCACAAATATATAATTATTTATAAATGGTCAGTCCTTCCATTCTGACTTCCAGAGCTTTTGCTGACACTCCCCCCCCCCAAGATGAGCTCCTTTTCCCCCTGAACTCCTTCACTTCCTGGATGTCAGTTCAACATAGTTTTCAAAAAGTGAAGCTGCTCATGTCGCTATTCATTTTTTTTTTTTTGGATCCTAGGAAATGCAAAGCAGCGGCTGTTTAGTCTTGCCAGTACCCACCCTTAGACTTTACCTCCTTTTCCAAGGAGGGCTAAGCCAGTCAAGCCAGAGGTGAATATCTGAACACCTGTCCAGTTATCCAGTTCTCACTTGAATGAAGATAATGTATTGTACTGCTCAATTTGGGATGAAAGTCTATTCCAGAGGTGGGGAAGGGGCTGTATGATGAACCTGTCTTGCTAATGCATTTTCTTTATTTTCTGGTGAACTTTTAAATCCCTGGTTCTGGTATTTGTTAGCTTTTTGAAGATACTAGAGATCCAGGACCACTGGGTCCCTCATGACACGGAAGACAAGGCATAGATCTCCCCTCAGGTGACTATAAGATACTGAATAAAGGAACAGTGCTACCAGTCTTTTATGGTAGCTTAGGGTTTTTAGCCTGTGACCATCACTGGAGTCTTACTAGTTGCTTGATATGTCAAGTGAGGCACATCCTCAAAAGGGCATTGTATTGTATAATAGGCTGAATCAATGCTGAATAAATGAGGATAATGACCTCTTTATATTTGGATGATATTACATTGCCAACTGCACTAAGTAGAATAACTTTCTGTCTAGTGGTGTAACTTGATACTCTGTCTAGTGGTGTAACTTGATGAGTAAAGGTAAGGGATTTATCTACCCAAGTTCCAAAGTATCTCTAACAACATTTTCATTTTGGAATGGGGTATTGTCTGTGTTGTAAGTTAGTGGTAATGTTGCCTACCAATGTGAGAATTTTGCATTTTTTAGCATTTAGTTTGATCATGTTACTATTACACCAAGTACTTATAAGTGTAAGTTCATGTTGCGGGGCAACTTATTTTGAATGCTTCATCTGTACAAAGTATAAATGATGCAGAATCCCTTAATAGTGTTTTGTAGATATGCGTAGAAAAACTATTAACTTTTTGTACACTAAATGATTTAATATTTTTATGAGATACTATAATGGTATGAGACTAGTTGCTTTAATTTTATAAGTGGTACAATTTTATACGTAATTTTTCTATGTATATTTAAATGATGTAAAAGTTCTGTGATAGGTCATATGAGTTTTTTATTATTAAAAGGGATTTTTTTTTAACATAGCAATTCTGTTGAAGTCTATATAATCTAAGAAGAAAGTGATTCATTTAATAATAAGTTCACGGTACTGGCAGTGGTCGCTGTGTTTTTTTTTTTGTTTGTTTTTTGGGGGTATTTTTGGTTTTTTTTTTTTTTTTTTTTTTTTTTGTAGTTAACAAGCCCCCTTAGCTCCTTTGACAATGTTCTTGGTTACTTTGTTTTTTCATAATGAACCTCTGCCTTTAGTTTTGACAAAGTTGCTTTAAGAACTAGCCCGTGCAAATTTATTGATGCTATATGTCTGAGTGGCTCAAAATCACCCTGTGGAGGAGAAGTGGATGCAGAGAGGTTACGTTCTCCATCTTTTCCTCAGTCTCATATTGATGTGACTGGACTTGATAACACAGTGGCACCTAAGGAGGGGAATGTTTAGCGGAATTGTAACAGCTGTGATGCAGAGTATACAAGGTGTTTGGAGTCTTGATTTGACCAAATTTTACATTTATACTTAGTGGTTCTGGTACTGACATTGAGGATACCAGTGTTAGCCAAACTCTGTTTGAGAGAATATGATATTTAGGAGGAAACTTATTAAATATAGATCATTGCAACTTGACAACTTGTTTTTATATGAAAGCTGTAGCCAACAATGAGTCCCAAAGGGACTTTGGATTTAGAAATTCCTCAGTAGTTTAAATGAGAACTCACTTGTACACCACAAGTTGCTGCATTTGTTTCATAGTATGATGTTTAAACCTATGTCCATACTTATGAGGGAGAACATAAGAAAGATTGGCAAATTGGCCCAAGAGATAAAAACACTCAGTCATGGCATTGTAATTGATCTCTTGCTTAACACCTGTAAGACTTAATTTGAAAGTATTTTTTGTTAAAGTAGAGAAACATTCCAAATTGATGCTGCAACATAAAGAGAGGCAGTTAAACAGAAACGCTTCTAGGAAGGCTTATCCTAAACCTAATAATAAAAAATAAGAGGAAGAGTGTTTAGTGGCACAAAGGCTAATGGAACTAAACATTTTCTGACCACTCGAATGTCGATTTTGGAAGGGAATATAATGAAGAAGGTGAGAGAAGTGGAACACTAGTTGTGGATTATATTATTGAATTTTTTATTATTTCACTACCTCATGGAGATCAGAGAGACTGGCTGCACAAGAGGGCAGATAGATCACCAGAACTTAATGCCGTAGTACCATTAAAACCTATGTTAAAGAATAGGAGAACAGTGATTGGCTGAATAGGAGGGTCTCCCTTCACAATCTGTCATTGGTGCAATTACTCATTGGATAATGACAAGGGGCTGGTCCTGAAATTGATGCCTGATTGGTGTTTTATACCTTTTTTTAAATGTAAGAGTTTCCCCTTCTTTCTACATGAACTACAGAATGAACTGGCACCCCACCTAAGTACCATGTTCAATCATAGCCTCACCTTAGGCTTTGTGCCCATTGAATGGTGCACCGTGACAGTTATCCCACTCCACAAAGGGGGGGGCCACAACAGACCCCAGGAACTACCGCCCCATTAGCCTGACAAGCCTGGCCTGCAAGGCCATGGAACGTATCATCATGGAACTCATAAACAAAGACACTGGAGATCTCCAAACTCTGGACCCCACACAGTTTGGGTTTGTAAAAGGCAGATCATGTCTCCTAAACCTGATAGACTTCTTTGAAGTAGTCACCAAAGCCATAGATGAGGGTAAGGTGGTTCACACAGCTTATCTAGATCTTGCCAAGGCTTCAACACCATCCCCCACTCTGGAATTATAGATAAACTCACTAAACTAGGTATAAATCCCTATGTCACAAGATTGGTTGCCAACTGGCTTACTGACAGAACCCACACTGTGAAAGTAGCAGACTCCAAATCATACTTCAGACCAGTGACAAGTGGAGTACCACAGGGTTCAGTCCTGGGTCCTCTCCTGTTTGGTATCTAGTTCTCTGAAGTACAGGCTAACACAGAAGGTCTTTGGCTAACTAAATTCACAGATGACTGCAAACTAGGAGCCATAATCAAAACTCCTAATGATGTGGACATCCTACAAAAGGGCCTCACTGAGACAGATGCCTGGTGTCAAAGCCATGGTCTCAAGCTCAATGCCAAAAAGTGCATTGTCATCCCCTTTGGTAAAAACTCTGTACCCATGAACTACCACATAGGTGGAAGTCTACTTAACACCAAAAGTGTGATAAGAGACCTTGGGACACAGGTGGACAGTAGTCTCTCCTTTGATAATCACATCACCACAGTGGTCAGGAAATCCTTCTACGCGGCACACCTCATCACAAAAGGTTTCTCGTCCAGAAAAAGAGAGGTTATTGTTCCTCTCTACTCATCACTCATTAGATCCATTATAGAGTACAACACCCCTTTTGGTATGTACCACACAAGACATCTACAACAACTGGAAAGGCCACAAAAATACCTCACAAAGAGGATTACTGGCCTCAAACAGATGCCTTATGCAGACAGTCTCAAAAAACTCCAGCTTTACTCCTTCGCATATCGCCTACTCAGTGGCGATCTTTGCCTAACATACAAAGCTATGTCAAACCCAGAGCTGTTGGACATGCTCCACTTAAAGAAATCCCAATCCCTCCGAGCTACATGCTCTAGGGACCTAAACCTTGTCACCACAATAAACAGAACATGCTGGAGGGATAGATTCCTGTTCCAGAGACTTCCCATATTCTGGAACAGACTACCTATCTATGTCAAACAGAGCTCCTCATTAGCACACTTCAAGAAAAATCTTGATTGGATAGGTAATAGGAAATTCACCCCGGGGATCACTTCTGTGGTTCTGCTTGACAGGGGCACAGGAAAATAATTTTCTTGGGTGGTGAAAGCCAGGGTACCTTTTTGGCTAGGCTTGTATAGGCCCTAGGGCCAATAGCCTAGTACCTACCTATGAACCTATGAACAAGTGACTTATCAACAGCTGTGTCTCACAACATCTCAGGGCAGTGTTAATCTACAGTGAAATTGATCTTCCAGGGGCTGTGGAAGAGGAAGAAAGAGAAGAGAATAATTTTGTGGCTGAAACATGTACAGTGTTTGAAAAGAAGTAGTTCAAATTTACTTCCTTGGAAATCATTGATGTGTAATGTGTTTATTGCTATAACTAATGGACAATAGATACATAAGAATTATCAAAGTAGACAGTGGGGAGGGGGTTGTAATGTTGGACTCATTTTCTTATTCTTTAGCTGTGTTACAGTTACTTATGGATGATTCATTTTATGAAATTTTGAAGGAATGTGATTGGTGTTGCTTATCATAAAATAAACATATTATTAGAGCATCTATTTTTGCAGAGAATGATCATTTACAATTTGAGGTGCTTTGCTTACAGATAACTTGTTAACCGATGCTGATATAAAACTGATAAGTTTATTTATGGAAATAATGCTTAAAAACATTTTTTTGTTTTTTGAAGGAAAATATTTTAAACATAAATGTGAGATTGCTATGGCTGCCAAGTTGGTACCTATATTTGCCAATGTCATATCATAGTATGGGGAGTCAAAAATGATACGGGGATCAAAGTTTGCGGATTCCATGAAATATATTTGTACTTCCTAGGCAATATTTTTAGTTTATGGAAGGGGGAAGCCAAAGACTTGGAAGAATTGATTTATTTTTTTGACGCATCAACTGAGCATTTGAAATTTGCATACACATTTGATACAAATAGCATTAATTATTTTGATGTTAATTTATACAAAGATCCAGAAAGAGGTGAATATATGCCAAATATTTATATGAAAAGTATTTTTTCCAGCAGTTACTTGGTCTTCTCAAGTCACCATCCCTTATGTCAGAAGAGGAATTTGGTTAAGGATCAGTTTATTTTGTTGTCATGTTTAATTGCATATAATGATTTTTTTTTGAGTTAAGTGAAAAGGTTTAAAATGTATATTTTGGAGAGATCTTACCCCAGAGACTTTATCAACAATATTGCATCAGGCATTGTTGGAAGCAGGCAGAGTGCCTTCCCTGCAATATTAAGTAAAGGTGTTTCTAACAAACATGACACTAAAAACTGTAATTCATTGAAAAGTGGTGATTTTGTGAATGCAATGGCTGTTCCTTACCACAATAAATTCAATAATATTAAAAATATTATTGTTAAGAACTGGAAGCATATTGGCAGTAATACTTTAAGGGACCTATTAGGTAGAAAGCTGAGTTTTGTTTATAAGGAAGGGAAAAACATGAAAGAGAAGTTGGAAAGGGAAGACAATAGTCAAATGTTGATGAGTAAGGTGACTAAATGTGGATCCTGCAAACAATGCAGGTTTATTAATGAAACAACTAACATAACTGACCCTAGATGCCCAAAGGTTACGTCTTATAAGGGTTATTTTAATTGCCACATAAAAGTGGTGGTCTACATCATCAGTTGTTTATCTTGTGAAAGCTTCTATGATGAAAAAACAAAAGGGAGTTAACATGTACAATACATGAACATGTTTACAATATCAAAATCAAGGTTATAAGAAATGTTTTATGCAGGCATGCACTGTCTTGTCAAAGTTTTAGTAAGATTATTTATTTTTTTGTGGGTTGGAAAAGATTCCCCCTCCTATTTAAAGGAGTAGTTGGGAAACGAGGATAGAGTTTATGGAATTATACTGAGAACTTATTTTGAATGCTTCAGTTGCATCAGGAATAAATTATACAGTATCTGTTAACAGTGTTTAGCAGATGGGGCAGCAAAAGTGTGATCTTTTTGTACACTAAATGTATTAATATATAATAGTAATAAATTAATAATAATATAATATAATGTATTAATACACAGATTAATATTAGTTGCTTTAATTTTAGAAGTAGAACTTTATTACATTTAATTTTATTTATATATAAATGATGTAAGAATCATGCCAAAGATCGCATGAGGTTTTTGATTATAAAAAGGAACTCTGTGTTTAATATGGCAATTCTGATGAAGTCTATGTAACATAAAACAAAAGCTTTTAATTTAACAAGGAATTCACAGTACTGGCAGTGGTCAATTTTTTTGCACTGTAAATGATGTATTGAATAAATTGAGTTCACATACACCTAATTGTTGTGGAAGAAACTCAGTATCTTTTTAAAGTAAAAAAAACTGTGCAAGTGAGGGAGTAGGGGCTGGGATTATAGCTAAAACTAACACAATCAAAGGGCAGCTGTCTGACAGCTGTGCTACTTGCTAATGGCAAATGAAGTGTTTTGTACCACTCAGACATACATTTTCAAAGACAGTGAAGAACAGCTGTTGGAGAAGCAGAGGGACTTTTTTTTTAGATCTGGCTACTTTACTAGAGGGAATAATCATATTAAGCTGAGCTTAGTGCACGTAGCTCTTTTGTAGTCAGCCTGTCTATGATCTATTATTTTAGAAACTGGATTTAAAACAAAAAAATAATGTCATGTGTTTTATTAACTTAATTTTGAGCTAATGGACTTTAATGTTCCCTTTTGCACCTGACTTAGCAGTGCCCAACAACATAAAATGTAACATGCATAATGACTTTGAAATGCTGGGGCAAGAAACAATTGAAACAAAAGTGAAAAAAAACATTTATATATATATATATATATATATATATATATATATATATATATATATATATATATATATATATATATATATATATATATATGGTTTAATGTGTGAAAACTGTGCAGTAATAAAAGATCTAGTTTTTAAAACAACAGTAGTCTTTGTAAAATAATAAGATGGTGGAGGGCAGATGATGACTTGTTAAATGACTCATTTATCTTCTGGATACCAGCTGAATATAGCTTTGGCTTACATTTTTCAACATCCTTTGAAATATATATAACACAGATACAACCAGAGTCAGACCTTTGATTGACCAAGCCCCCCCCCCCACCCCAACAGTTTCAGCTAATACTGCACATTTGCACTTCCCTTCCCCCAATAATTTTTCTATACAAACAAGGCTTCTTAAAACCATTCCAATCCACAAGTTATGTTTTATTACTTCTGTAGCAGTGCATTTCAAAGCCACACCACATCGCTGTGAAGCAAGGCTTCCTGATGTGTGCCTTTAATCATTCATACTCTATTTGCTATTCTTGGCTCCGGATCTAATCCCCCCCAAACCTTCTTTTCAATTCCACATCACTAGCTATTGAAATTCTATATAGCTTGCATCACTGCTACCCCAGAGCTATTCAACTCCCATAACATGGTCAATGAAACAAGTCTCGTCAAAGTCAGGTGTTAAGCTCAGGGCTTCATGTCATAACAATACCTTAAATATAGTACCTTAAATATATGCAGTCTGTGGAACTAGTAAGGCATCGTCTATTTTTGTCTCACTCTGTCCTGGGTCATGGAACATCCACCTTGAAAGAATGAGGTGAAAGACAGCTTCTCTCTTCATCTGGTAGACTGGAGATCAATGTTGTCTCACAGATGTTCTTCATGTTTCACTGTTGCAGTCATTACATTTTGGTAATCTTCTTGCAGATTGCCCTCAGTCGGCCTGATTAACAAAGTCTTGGGTCCTGTGTCGGTTGCTGTCCCTTCTTCCATGATGTCAGGTCATCAGGGATATAAAACATGCAGCTGATGCCATTACATCAGTCTTTCTTGCTGTGCAGTGCCCGAAGCAGAAGCAGTTCGCAAGTGCCGGTCGGCCGACTTCTGAAATTTTCATTTTCGAGTTTCAGAACCGAAGTCTTCAACTAAAAGCTAAATACCCCATTGGGGAAACTTTTTCTTGCTCCTTACTGATGTCAGTAAAAGTTAATAATTGCATTACTTGTGGAAAGCAAATACCTCATAAAGATTTTCATTCGTACTGTATTCCTTGCCTAGGCTCTGACCACGACGTACCTTGCTGTTGGTTTTGTGCTTTATTTAATCAGCACACTGTCTGTCGTCGGTATATTTTTGCCTCTAAATATTTCGGTTCTCGGTTTAATTATCCAGAAATGTCATTGGTTAGCCATCCGACTACCGGGATTCAGAAAAAACGCAAAGATAAAGACAGAGACAGGCCGCTGAGGTCCAAAACTGCTGACGACGCTTCTCCTAAGCCAGTCGCCAGTTCTCCGGTACTCAGTGAGGAGCCTTCGCAGCCCCTGATACCTGCTACTTCTGATTCGCAGGCCTCTATTGAGACCCTTTCGGAGTCCGGTATGCCGCGAGATACTTCAACTATGGAACCCGTGGATGTCTCTACCTTGGATGGGTCCATAGCTGCTGTGCAGGCACCGGCTTCTGAGGGTGTATTCAGGCCTACAGACTTGCATATTAAATCGACACCTCCTTCATTACTAATGCCTAAATCTCGACCCATGTCTAAAAAACCGATGCCCAGGCCACATGCTCAGGCCCCTATGCCTAAAAAACAAATGATAAAAATGGCTGAAGATCTAATAACTCTAATCAGGGGTAGCCCCCCCCCCCAAGAGACCTTGGGCTGAGCTTGATTATGAATCTTCTGATCAGGATTCTGTTTCTTCTGACTCTTCTGATGACCTGGATTTGTCCTTACCTACTTATGAGGATTCTGATGCAGAGGATTCTATTCCCTCTGCTTCCCCTCCTGAGGATTTTTCTTTTGGGGAAACCTTACATACTCTAAGGGAGCATTTTCACTGGGAAAGCCAGGAATTTTCTGAATCAAAAAAGAGGCTTAGAGATTTCCTTCTTCTACCTCAGCATAGGCCTTTGGCTATTCCTCCTGTACTAGACATTGTTGATGATGTTTTCTCGGAGTCCAGTTTGGCCCCTGATTCCCTGCCTCCTGCTCCTAGTAAACCTGACAGATACTACAGGGTTCCTGAGTCCCACAAGTTCCTTTTCAAAAATCCTGTTGCAGACCCAGAGACTTTTTTCTCAGGGGTCCAAGGGTATTAAGGCTTCTACTACTAAAAATCCTACCCCTTCTGATAGAGACTCCAGGACGCTGGATAGATGGAGTAAAAAGGTTTACACTTCAGCAACCTCGGCAATCGGAGCTTTAAACTGCAAATTTCATATGTTAAAATATCAGCAACATGTCATTGGACTGCTTAAACAGAAAATTATGTTGATTCCTGACTGTGTGGAAAATAAAGATTTACAGGATTTAATGCATTCTGCTGAACAAGTTGGAAAACATACTTTGCAATGTGGTTTTGATTCTTTAGAGGCCTCTTGCAGGGCTGCTGTTACTGGGTCTGTGCTTAGAAGGCATGTTTGGCTTAAGGAGCAATCTTTGCCTGATCATGTTAAAGCTAAATTGTTGGATGCTCCTTTAAATCAGGACAGCCTGTTTGGCAACAAGGCTGAAGAAGTTCTTAAAAAGATGGAAGATAAAGCTAAATCTATGCAAGCTGTTAAAGATTTTTTACAAGTGCAGCCTCCTAGATTTAGTAGGCACTGGCCTACTAAGAATTGGTCCTTTCAGCCCCTTCCAGGTCTTCTCAAGCCAAACCCAGACACAGCAAAAACCCCAGGTTTCAGTCCCAGGGAACTCCCAGAACTAAGCAGTGGGGGGCCTCCACTTCCAAATTTGGCAATAACAAGACACCCCCCTATGGTAAACAGTCTCAATGACTTCCTTTTAAAATTTCCAAGCACTTATTTTGTGACTGCCCCTTTGGGGGGAAAGATTGCTCTTCATGCAAAGAACTGGGAATTCATAACCCAGGACAAATGGGTTTTAAATGTAGTGTTCCAGCGATACAGATTTAATTTCCACACGTTGCCAATGCCAAATGGGTGGCTGGACCTGCCCCCAAATCAGTGGGCAGAGGCTCAAAAACAAGTCCTTTTTCTCTTAAGCATGCGGGCTATTCAACTGGTACCAGAAGAGGAAAAGGGGCAAGGTTTCTACACCAGACTTTTCCTGGTACCCAGAAAAGACAATTCATGGCGTCCTATCCTGGACCTGTCTACTCTAAACACCTTTTTGGAGATTCCAAAATTCAAGATGCTGACTCTTCACCAATTGCTTCCTATGCTAGGCAAAGATGCCTGGTTGGCAACACTAGATTTAAAAGAAGCATACCTGCACATCCCAATCAGGGAATCTTGCAGAAGATACCTACGCTTCAAAGCAGGCTACTTGCATTATCAGTTCTCTGCACTGCCCTTTGGCTTGACTACTGCTCCCAGGGTATTCACAAAGTGCCTGGATCCAGTTATTGCATTTTGCAGGCAAAGAAGTATTCAAATATACCCATACCTGGACAATTGTCTAATTCAGGCAGAAAGCCAAGGCATACTTTTGAATCATCTGGTGTTTGTAAAAAGGGTTCTAACTTGTCTGGAGTACACCATAAACGAAAAGAAATCACAACTGGTACCCTGTCAACAAATTACATTCCTGGGAGCAAGCTTGAATACAGCTTCCCAGATGGCTTACCTCAAGCCAGAAAAGCAAATTCATTTGATAACCTACTTCAAACAAGTGGCCACAAAAACCCTGCTATCTGCAAGACAAATACTGCAAGCCTTTTGGTTCATGGCCTCCTGCATTCTTCTAATTCCATATGCAAGACTTCATATGAGGAAACTACAGTGGTATCTAAAAAGCCTATGGAGTCAACATTCTAACAGTCTAGAAACAATGATTCCTATCATACCTTGCCTACACCAAGAGTTCCTCTGGTGGGCAGAGGCCTGCCACTAAAACAAGGGACAACCATTCACACTACCCCCTGCCGCCCAAACCCTAACAACAGATGCATCAGACTATGCATGGGGGGGCTCACCTGGCAGGGAAGTGCATTCATGGCAAATGGAACCCAAGTCAAATGCACCTGCTTATCAATCAAAAAGAAATGTTAGCTGTGCAGAATGCTCTGACAGCCTTCAAGGAATACATTCTTCCAGGACAACTAATGGTAAAGATGGACAACACCACGGTTTTGTGGTACATAAACAAGCAGGGGGGTACACATTCCTACCCCCTCTGCAGACTAGCCATGGCATTGTGGAACACAGCCTTGAGCTACCAAGTGCACCTACAAGCTCAATTCCTGCCAGGAAAATTAAATACACTGGCAGATGAACTAAGCAGAAACCTCATGGACCCACACGAGTGGAAACTGGAACCAAGGATTTTCAACATGTTGACAAGTGAATGGGGAAGCCCAGACATAGACCTATTTGCCTCCCCCCAGAACTACCAATTAGACAAGTTTTGCACAAGGGCTCCCCACAAACAAGCCTGGAAAGTGGATGCTCTGTCCTTCAGCTGGAAAAACCTATCAGTCTCCACCTCCCCCCCCCCCCACTGCCTCTGCTCTCCAAAGTTCTACTAAAAGTCAAACAGGACAAACCAAGGATGATTTTGATTGCTCCGGACTGGCCGTGCCAACACTGGTACCCCCTCCTGCACAGTGCATCGCAGTTATCTCCATGGCACCTGCCTCAGACCCCTTCCCTGCTGTCTCAGCAGGAGAACCAGATTCTGCACCCTCAGCTTCCAACATTGAACCTTGCAGTCTGGCTAATTACTTAAACTCACCCTTATCATCCCTCAGCAAACCTGTGATGGATGTCATCATAGAGGCAAGGAGGCCTAGTACTAGAAAATCTTATGCTGAAAAATGGAAAAGATTCTGTGCCTGGAACCAGTCTCAAGGGATGAGCACAGCAGCACCCAATTTACCTCAGATTTTGCAATACTTAACTGAGATGCTTCACAAGGGCCTGTCTTTTTACTCTATTAAAATCCATGCCTCAGCCATTTCAGCTCATTATAACACAGAACCTCCCCTCTTCTCTCATCCTCTGCTCAAGCAGTACCTCAGAGGGGCCAAAAATTTGAGACCACCCAGGAGAGCTCCAACCCCTGCCTGGGACCTTAACTTTGTATTGGAGAAACTTACTCCACCTCCTTTTGAGCCAGCTGCTACTGCAGACTTAAAATTTCTTTCTTGGAAAACAGCTTTCCTTTTAGCTAGAAAGATAGGAAGATATCTGAATTACAGGCCCTTATGGCAGTGGAGCCTTTCATCATCTTTCATGCAGACAGGGTGTCACTCAGGACCAATCCATTCTTCATGCCCAAGGTGGTATCCAGTGTGGCTCTTAATCAGTCCATTCATTTGCCAACCTTCTTTCCCAATCCACAGAACAAAGGGAAACGGATTCTGCATTCCTTGGATGTGCACAGACAACTTAGATTCTACTTGGACAGGACTAAACCTCGAAGAAAATCTGAACAACTGCTGATAGCATTTGCTGCAGGGGCAGAGGGGAAGGCTATTTCAAAACAAACCATTTCTAAATGGATAAGCCATTGCATTCATTTCTGCTATAAGTACCATGGAAAACCTATCCCCCAGGGGATCAGATCGCACTCCACCAGGGCTGCATCTACTTCTGCAGCTTTTCTCAGGCACATCCTAGAAGCTGCTACCTGGAGTTCTGTACATACTTTCACCAAGCATTATCATTTGCCAATTTTCTCTAAATCCAGAGCTGGCTTTGCCACTGCTGTCTTGCAGGGCCTTATAGCTGGCCCTAATGCTATATAAACTCCTCCTCCCAACCATTGCTTTGGGAATCTACCCAAATTTAATGACTGCAACAGTGAAACACGAAGAACATAGTACAGTTGTGTACACTTACCATAAATGTAGATGTTCGAGTGTATTCACTGTTCCAGTCCTGGTTACCCTTCCTCCAGCCACCTAACTTCTTCTGGCTATACCTCTACTTTCCTTTACTATGCTTAAAAGCCTTTTTGGTGTATTTGCTTTTTGTTGTAGGTATACCTTTGTGTTTTTATGTTTATTTGCTCCCCATTAGGGGGGCACCTGACATCTGGGGCAAGAAAAACTGATGTAATGGCATCGGCTGCATGTTTTATACCCCTGATGACCTGACGTCATGGAAGAAGGGACAGCAACTGACGCAGGACCTAAGACTTTGTTAATCAGGCTGACATAGGGCAACCTGCAAGCAGATTACCCAAATGTAATGACTGCAACACTGAATACACTCGAACATCTACATTTATGGTAAGTGTACACAACTGTACTTTCTGCTGCTACCCTGTAACCTGTTTCTGAGAAAAGACTAGACTACTCTGGGATGCCCACAAATCTTGATTAATTTTGACCAGCAACTGATACCCCCTATCTAAGGCAGTGAACCCATACTTATAGAGCATCAGATGCAAGCAGTCAAGCTAGTATGCCTACTATAGCTAGGAGAGAGACTGTTTTCCACATTTTTCTGGTTTTCAGGATGTCAGGAAATGTCAAACATTATATTGTGTCTTATGGTCTTGAACATCATTTTATATAGAATAAATCTGATGGGATATTCTCACCTAAAGAGTTTAGTTGACAGGGGCAAGTATAAGGGTCTGTTAGATAAGTAGTGTATTTAACTGATCAAGTAAATAAATTATACAAAAATATTCACAAACCTTGTTTTAGTAAGGCATCATGGGAGATATGCAAATTTGCTTTAAAAAATAACATTAGAGCACACTGGCTTAGAATGTTCAGTGGCACACAGGTTTTTCATAATGTACGTATGTCAATAAACTAGACTCCATCAGCTACAGACATGTTTCACCATTATTAAGACTCACTATATTATTATTAGTATAATAAGTGGAAGTCTAGTTATTTTTCTGGCATTCAGTTTAACAAGAAACATTTAATGTATTTGTCACAGGGTATGTACTAAAGTTCAGAATAAAACAACAAAAGTCTCTTGGCAGATGCATGTAGAATCCTACCAGAAAGACGATAGCAAAACCCAGAAAAAAAAAACATGCACAAAAGCATATGCAATCCTCAGTTTATCAAAACCTAATGGATTACATTCAAATTTCCCCTTAAAAATATTGCTTCAGCACACTGGCCGACAGATGTACACTGATAATAAAGCAAAACATGATCATAGCTACATTAATCAGGCTTGTTTACCTAAATACATTGTCAAGGATATATGTGTCACTGTGCATTGGCAAGCCAGAGGTAATTAGCACATCTCCTATTACCCTTTCATAGAGAGATTTTTGTAGATGTTTTTATGCATATGTTTCATGTTGCTACCACCATAATCCTAACCAAAGGAAGCCGATTAGGAAATGAAATGTATTTATGTTTCTGTGTTTTGCCAGGTTCTTTCTGAATGCATACCACTCAACTGTATAGATTGTCACAGAATGCCCAGATTTTTGCCTTATATTTTTGGTCTGTTCCTCATAAAATTTGTGGTTTTCTGGCAAATCACTGAGGAATTAAGTCACTAAATTATGAAAGACATTTGCATTTCAGACTTTGCATCCTTCAGAAAATGAATGCTACCAAATCCTGTTATTCTAACAACTTTCTAAGTTTATAGGAGCAATATTTAAACTCTGTCCCTATTTTTGGGCCTTTGTCCCCCCATTATTTTTGGCTTTGTCCAGATTTCCTGTGATTAGAGGTTGAGGGGTATGTGAATCGGATATATATGAATCAGATATGTGTCTTTTGCTGTTAAAGGACAAAAAGAAGTGGTAGTTCATGTAGTTCTTAAGTTCTGCGAGAATCTGTTTTTGTTTTACTGTTTGTCATATTTCAGTGCTAAAAAACAAGAATTCAAACAGTCTGGAACATCACACAATTTGTCAGTATGTATGCGTGTGTACATGGGTGTCTTTTAACTGCTAGTCTTTTTCAACTACCTGGCATTATTGGATGTACTAAGGCCCTAAAAACAGATTGTTGCAGCAAAAACTAACTCTACCATTCTCACCTATCCTTTTATCTTCAGCTCACTATGGCTACTATTTTCTAGCATTTGTTATACAAAAGTAAAAATCATGGAGTTTGGTTCTGCTGAGGATATCCAACTACACAAACAAAGCAAACTGCAGCAGAATTCAGCATTTAAATGATAAAACCTTATAAAGGAAATAATTGCCTGCAATTTAATAATAATCTATGAAAACAACTGTTAAAAAATACAAAAGATAAGTGCTTTTGTTTGCAATATATAACATTGAAATTTCTTCAGATCCATTTTAAATTCACCATGTGAAGGTGCTTATATAGGCTCTGACTGTCATCACACGACTTGCCTTTAAAACTATAAGCAGTTTAACGATGCAAAATACCTTGAAAATCATCTTTTGCTGTAGTTGGCTTGCAGCTTTAAAATGCTTGCTGTAGACATTACATCATTTAAACCTGGATACATAGTAGCATTCAGGTAAATTTGCCAACGTAATTCTTTTTGTTCTAAAACAGTTTGCCACATCCCACCCTTTAAGTCAGCATGCACCTTCTCCAATATTATAAACTGAAAGGTGTGACCTGTATATTGGGAAATGTGCTTATATAAAGCATTAAGACACTTTTGGTGTTTTATGTCATAAAGATGTCCATATATTCTTGATCTCAGACAATGTTCCGTCTCCCCAATATAGTAAGCTTGACATAATTTACAAATAGCAATATATACCACACTTTTTGTCTGACAGTTATAGTGCCCTTTTACTATTACATTCTTATTATTAATTTTACATCTTGATACGACCATTATATAAGGGCACTGTGGACAGGCTCTGCATTTATGCATGTATCCTTCATTCTGTGAAATATTTTTTGGTATATTCTCTAATATTTGTTTAAGATTCCTATCTTTTTTATACACAACTTTGTGTTGGGCATCCAAAATGTTGTAAATGTCTTGGTCTTGTTTAAATATTGACCAATGCTTATTTATTATATGGCTCATTGACGTACTGTCATTATTATATGTTGTAACAAACATTTTGTTATAACAAATCTAATTTGTTGTAAGACATCATGTTTTAGCTTGATGTGCATAGACTGTTTTTTTCATGTTAATTCCTATTATGTTAGCCTAATGCATTATTGTACTACTGATATTAACATGTGCTATTTTATGTTTTACATTTACTTTTTTTAATGTATGCTAGTTTAATCTTGGAGCTTTTCTCCCCAGGCCTCTATTGAAAATGGACATGTATCCAGTTAGACTAGCCCGGTCAACAAATGTAAAATAAATAAAATAAAAATAAAAATTTTGTGTATGTTCATCCAAATCTATTATAATATTATTAGATCTCAATAACTGTATTTCATGCCCATCTGTTTCTCGTTGAACATAATTACAATTTGCTACTTGATTTGGTAATAGGGGCTGAAAAACACCTCTCCTTCTCTTAGGCACCTTTGTGATCTGCTGAGGATGTCCCACTAACATACATTAGAGCCCTTGCTCTTCACATAGCCTTTCCCCTTACTGTCTTAGTAAACAGATATTTATATAAAAACATAACCCTTGATATCTGGTAAAATAAAAAAGCACACCTATCCATCCACAACCCCCCCTTTTCCCATTTTTTGCATGTGGGGTTGGGGTGTTACTTCAGCAGTGAAAATCATCTAGACCCAAGGTTTACACTGCTGGGTGGCTAGCCCTGCCACAATGGTTCTTACACACACACACACACACACACACACACACACACACACACACACACACACACACACACACACACACACTCACGGCCAATTTAGACTGTCTAGTCTACCTACTGCATACCTTTGGAATGTGGGGGGAAACCCATGAGAACACAGGGAAGATATCCAGACTCTGCACAGAAGGTATCTAAGCTAAGAATCGAGCCAGGGAACCTCTTGCTGTGAGGTTACAACACTATCCATTGTACCACTGTGTCGGCCCATAAAATAAAATAAAAAGCACAATCATACTAATACCAAAAAGTGGAGATCAGTCAAAACTATTGAACTTTATAGACTTCTGAGAGTCCTCTGACCCCTTGCCAAAATAATATAAAAAGTTGTTCATGAACAGTTAGCCCGTTATTTAATGATAATTGACACTGCATGTCCTACACAACATGGCTTTATGGTGGGATAATGTACAGGCAGCAAGCATTACAAATCATGTCATTATAAAACTAGATCAGGGTCATTGTATAGCCATAATATGTCTGCACCTACCTAACATGAAATCATGCTCAGCTGGCTTCAAATATACCTTTGCTGACTGCTCTGTATCTGTTATATATGCCTTCACAACTGTAGACCTCTCCCTCCTACTTTATTTATTTATTGACATTTGTTAACCGAGTTAGTCCAGCTGGGCTTGTGACCCATTTTCAGTGGAGACCCGAGGAGAAACGCTCCAAGAAACAATACAGTTTACAGAAAAATGACACTATATACATTCATAGTATGTTAAGAAATCGGTAATACAATAATAATAGAAATTCAACCAGCAAAATGCACACTTGTAGTTATATCTATCCTATGTTTACAGACTAGAGATTTATTTACATATTTACAACAAGAGTTTGGTCAATTAAAATGAGAATAAAGTAGAGAATTATCTGCTGATAGAGGGAATATGTTGTTGAGGGCGGGGTTATAGACATGGTTCCCAAGCGGAAGATAGGAGTTAGGTTGTGGCTTGACAAGGAAAGATTTTGGTATTAAGAAGATACTGTTTGAGTTTTTCTTTAAAGTGAGATGGGTGAATGGTGGAACATATGTCTCTAGGAAGTTTCTTCCAAGTTTGGGTGATGGAGTGTTTATATAAGAGTTTGCCTACTACTTTTTAGGTTGGTAGATTTGTAGTGTCTGCTGATTGGAAGCACAGAGAGTGCGAGAAGGTGTGTAGATAGAGATGAAGGTTTGTAGAGAATGAAGTATAGCAACAATAAATTGGGGAATTCAAGCCAGTGGAGGGCTGAAAGGGCTAGGCAGTGATATGTATTGTAAGTAGAGTTTGTGATGAATCTGGCTATCTTGTGGTAAGTTTGTTGGAGTTTGTTAAAGGTTGTTGTTTGAATGCTGCTGAACAGAGGGGAAGCATTAAGAAGGGAGGGAAGGAGGAGAGCATGTGCAAG
This sequence comes from Protopterus annectens, assembly GCF_019279795.1. Classification (NCBI taxonomy): domain Eukaryota; kingdom Metazoa; phylum Chordata; order Ceratodontiformes; family Protopteridae; genus Protopterus; species Protopterus annectens. The sequence continues at coordinate 973,747,021 of NC_056744.1, forward strand.
GGAGAGTCTAGCATTTGGAGTTAGAAATTTTTTTTTATGATAAAGTAGACCTATTTTCTGGTTTGTCTTTTTTATACACTGGAGAAGCTGCATATTAAATTTTAGTTCATCATCAATGATGACTCCAAGATGTTTTGTGTGAGCTTCAGGTTTAATAGTTGTATTATTAGAGGAAGTGATAGAAAAGGGGGATTTGTGGTGAGAAAGAGAACGGGGGAGAAATAGTAATAGTTTGATCTTTTTAGGGTTGCGGATGAGTAGGTTACTGGTTAGTCACTGTTCGGTAGCTAAAAAAGTATGTTGAGTGAGTGCATGGAGTTCAGAGATGTTGTCTGAGATGGAGATGAGAGTGGAATCGTTAGCATATTGGATGAGGGAGGATTGTTTACAAGATGTGTGGAGATCATTGGTGAAAATATTGAACAGGAGGGGGCCGAGGATGGAGCCTTGGGGAACTCCAGTTGGGATAGGTAAGAATGGCGACAAGGAAGAGAGCCATTTAACAGACTGCTGTCTGCTGGATAAGTAGCTGGAGAACCAGGCTAGGGAGGAGGAAGATAAATTGAGGCTTGCAAGATTAGATAGTAATAGGGGATGGGAGACAGTGTCAAATGCTTTGGAAAGGTCTAGGAAGAGACAAGAGGTAAGTCTGTTGTTATCCAGGGCCTCAGCAATGGTTAGGGTAGAAGATAGGAGGGCAGTAGTGGTACTATGGTTGGGGCGAAAACCATGCTGGGTGGGTGTGAGAAGATTGTGATGGAGGAGGTATTTTAGAAGTTGTGAATGGATGCATTTGTTGAGAATTTTAGAGAGGGGAGGTAGGATTGCTATGGGATGATAGTTAGATGGGTCTGTGGAGTTACCTCCTTTGTGTAGAGGTATAGTGAAAAAGGATTTCCAAAGGGTAGGTACAGTGGATTCCTGAATGGATCTATTGATTAGTATAGACACTGGGTAAGCTATTGAATCAGCTTAGCTCAGTTTATAAACTAGGCAGCTTTAGCTTTGGGCCTAGCATTATTACTTCTTTTAATGACTAGTTACAGAATCAAACTTTCCAAGTCAGTCTGGCCCCCTATCTGTCTGAGACAGAAGCATTTAATTGTGGTGTACCACAAGCATTAGTATTATGCACTGTGCTTTATTTAATTTAATTTTATTTATTTATTTATGTTTGTTTGTGAGGACTTGTCAAAAATTGCCAGTTGCAAGCTTGACCTGGGTTGCATGCATTTTCTGAAGGATATGTAGTCTGAAACTCAAATGTATGTCATTATTTAGTGACTTCAATCCACAGATCATCCCAGTGATTTGCCAGAACACCAAAAATTGTACGAGGAACAGACCAAAAATATGAGGCAAAAATCTGGACAGTTGAGAGCTATGTTGACAAGTATAAGAATGCCACAAAACCAAATGCCAAGTAATTGAAGGAAATAGGAAATAATAGGTAGCGTAATGAATAGTTGTGTGAGATGTATGACTGTGTTATTCTGGTGAATAAGGACAAAGCAATAGATGGTTGAATATGGTTAGCTATCCAGTATGTGAACCGGTGACACTGCCATCTTTTGGAATGCACAAAGGATATCTGCAAAACATATATGGCATGAACCCCAGGAGCCCTACAACAACAGTCCATATACATAACACATGCTCATCCCAAACTGTATATTGACTGCAGACCAACAACTACAGAAATGGGGTTGGATGCCAACAATCCTGGCTATCAGTAAAGTTTTGAAATAGAAGATGACATGGATGATATTGCAAGCTAAGCACCAGCAGCATCCATGAAGTCGTCCTGGTCAGCAGGTAGCACAGAGGACCTCATCCAACCAGCTAATGGAGCAACTAATTGCTTCACACAGAGGGATACATTTATAAACTGAAAAAAGGTACTAAAGGAGAGGTGCTACTGGGCATGCAAGCTGAAGGACAGCAAGGGATGTCATGGATGGGGGGTGTGATGCACTGCAGGATAGATTGGGAGGAGCTGCTGTGAGCAGCATGCCCCCACCACATAGCAGATATAGGTGAGGCTGATATACACAGCCATGCTGCAGGAAGTAGGAATCCATCATGGGAGGTGTTGAAGAAGCTGTTCAACATTCTGGGCTCAGGGTGGTACAGTGTCCTCTGTCTAGGTGTCTGCTCATACACAGAATCTACTGCTTAAGGAGAGATACTTTGCAGTGCAGCAAGGAAGAGCGGAGTGCCTGTCGCCTCTTTAGTCAGGTACTTTTCTAAAATATTATACTTGTGATAGCCAGAATAGTTTAGAGGTATGGCTTGTGACAGCACTGGGGTATCTGACTGACCTTAGTCAGTCTGTGTAATGCTAGTGGAGGGAACTTTTATAACTAAGGGGCCGTGTTATGCAGCAGTTGTACACCATTCAAAGTGTCCTGAAAGTAAATGGTGTTTCCAAGTGCTTACTCCCTGGTGTACATCCTCATGAACCACAAGACAGTGTGTGCATACAATTTCCTGTGGACAATGTTGTTAAAGTTCTTATAGGAGTTCCAACTTAAGGAAGCGCCTACATACATGATGTCCTATGTTGAATGGGTGCCTGTTCCACGTCTCCTAATACATATAGTAGAAGGTCCAGTGTCATGTGCTAGCATTGTTGTATGTCTTGGATAGTGAGTTCCAGCTGTATCACAAGAGTTTACTGGCTTTTACATCGCTGCCACCCATTAAGATGCTTGGGAAATTTACATAGAGGTATGGGACAATTTCCCATTATCAGATACCCCCTTGATGGATTACTTCAAAGACACCTTTGTCCTGTGTGAAAAGCACAAGTACATCACACAAGGGTCTAAAATGCTTGCACCTAACTGCCCCTCAGGTTTTACGTATATTAGTTGCCTTTGCAAAAGGTTTTCCTGGGAACCTGAACTTTCCAGAGGCATGAACAGGCTGTGCAGCAGTTGGATCTGTGCTCTGTCATTGTTGTCCTAGAGGGTGAACAGAACAGAGTGGAGACTGTAAGGGATTGCCTGCTTTCCAGCATACTCAACAGTCTGCAAAGATCCATCAACCATTTTAAAGAGGAGCAGTTTCAATGAATTGAGAAACACTGGCTGGAGTACGGCTGTCGAGTGTTCTTATTAATATTTCTTTTTTCCCTGAAGCTGTGATCGCTCATGCTAGCATATATGCCATAGCTGTTCAGTGCACCATTTGGCATTTTTCATGGTTGCTGTGATTTTTTTTCACTGTTTTTGTTTGACTCACCTGTGGGAGCAATAAAGGGTGAACATAGTAATTTTTTTGTAATGGGCTTGCCATTGATCCATGCTTGCAGCCTTCCATTGCCACTCTTTTGTATCTGACACCTGCATCCCTTGCTGGCTCTGTGTTTCACACAGGCTATGGGGAATCCTTACACCTTGCATGCTTCCTGCCACTGAGTTATCAACTGTCTGTTGGGTTTGGCCTCACAGCGAGTAACTGTCCATTACATTTTGCTACTGTGCTTGCCATTGCACTGTGCCTGTTAGTTGGAATAGTTGACGTGCATAACATAAATTTTTGTAGTAAAGCTGATGTAAAAAGAAGGTGAAAGCTGTTAACAGTAGACTAAACTATCTGTAACAGTAGCTTAAAATTGCTGCATCTTGGCAGCAAAAACACAGTAAGGAAGTATGCAATTGGAATGGGAAAAGTGTTAGCAGTTAATGTGAAAATGTGGTACTGAAGGTTGGTGGAGTACTGTGATGCATAGGAAGAAGTGTGAAAGATGGAATGTACCTGATACTAAATGTGGAGGTAACCACTGCCTTCAAAAGGTGACATAAGAGCAAGAAAGAGCACATATATCTGTTTCAGTGAGTAATCCACAAAGTACAATCTAGCTCTAAGAGTTTGAAAGGAATATGCACTGCTGTCCAGAGTATGGTCTTCCAATCTCCACACCGAAATTCATCTGCAAACTGGCAACTTGCAGAGATAAGTCTTTGACACAGTAGTCTCAGGTCTCTGCGTCTCCACTCTCTGTGTGAACCAAGGTCTTCCATTGTCACTTTATTCTCTATAAATGCCTTTCGCACAAAGTATTATTTACACAAACAGACACACACACACACACACACACACACACACACACACACACACACACACACACACACACACACACACACACACACACACACACACACACACACACACACACACACAGTCCCTAAGGAAGGCTGTCAGTTTCCCACAGCTTTCTCCCTGGCCTTATAACACTGCCATCCCTCTTAGAGATGCCACTGACTTTCATTTACCTGCCACTCTTAATTCGAGCAATATATAAATTACAAAAGTTAATATCCCTTCCATTGTCTGTCAGATGAAGCAGTCTTGTATGTGTGTGCTCTACAGTTTGCTAGCCGGTCATCTTTTCCGATAAACAACAGTTCATAAATATAGTTATAATAAATAATCCGAGCCACATATGAAATACACCATTTAATATCCCTTCCATTGGCTGTCAGCTGAAGCAGTCTTGTATGTGTGTGCTCTACAGCTTGCTAGCCAGCCATCTTTTCAGATAAACAACAGTGCATAAATATATTTATAATAAGTAAGTACCAGTTACAATAACTTAAAGGTAAATAAATGAACTTTACCTTTAATAAGGAAAATGCAAATACAAACTAATATATATATATATATATATATATATATATATATATATATATATATATATAGGTACAAAAGGAAAATTAACAGAAAAGGCAATAAACATAGATAGGATGCATACAAAAAAACTAAGCTCCAGATATCTAAGTTCCCTGGCTAGCTTACTACAGGAATACTATTGCTAAATATCTAGTACTCACAGATGGTTCCACAGGCAAGGTAAGCATACTTTTTCTCTCTCTTTTTTTAGTATAAAGTTAGATTACATACTTATTCTGTTAGCCCCAAATGTCTGTGACATCATCTTCCTGTTGCTAGAGAAACACAATGTTAACCAGTTCTTTTGTTTAACATAAAAGTCGCCAATGCTTGTGAAAGCATGTCAAAATGGCTTACTATGGAAATTCCAAATCAGCTTCAGTCGACAGTATAAAATGTCGACCCGAAATGCTAAATATGGAATTTTGAATAGGAAACCAAACCGAAAATTAATACATCGACAACCATGGTTCGATGTATTCGACATAGCAGGAGGTGATGTCACTCACTTCCTGCTGTGCACATTAACGTACCGTTGAACTGTACAGTCAGTGGTACATTAATTCTACTATTTTGCAGGGAGGCTATGCCTCCCTGTGCCCTCCACACCCCGTGCACAAAAAATATACCAACTACGAGATTGCACTCCAGTGAGGAAATGGGCTAATTCCATGTTCCTCACTGAAGCGAGACCTCCCTTCACAGTGTCGGTACATTGCTTGTCAAAAGGCTGAGTGCACCATGTCACTCGATTGCACATGGTCGACCTATGTTGGTTTGATTTCCTGCCCCTTGCACACTGATTTAGAACATCGGCCGTTCGACTGACTGCCATTTGGGTAAGTCATAGTAAACCTGTCAAAATCTGTGTTGCTTGAGTCCTGAATCCCAGTTGTGTCTTAAAATTGTCATTTTAGCCATTACATTACACTGATCCTTCATCCTTGTTTATTTCATTAATAACAGATGCTGTAATGTTTAGAGACTCAGTATTTTTCCCTGTCCTTTGACATCTGGCGAAGTGTCCCATTTCTACCATGAGAACAACATACTGCGGATAAACATAAGAAGAGATACAAAAAGAAATAAAATGCTTCTAGTTAGCCTGCCATTATCTCTGGCTTTATAGTTGTATTTTTTTGCCTGACATTACCTCTGGCTTCATAATTTCCCACACCATGAATGTCAAGTGAGACGTCTGGAGGCATCCTTCTATTAATGAAGCTTAAGACAAGGCCACATATTTTAGCATATTATCCTATACATTTTCTAGGTAACCCATCTGCTTTACTATCGTCACTACCAAAATGTTGTTGAATTGTCATGTTATCTGACTGCAAAGCTAAACTCTGTCTAAGAAGCTACCCACTAGTTCCACTTGCTCTATATAGCTATTTTAAGTGGTTATGGTGTATAACCACAACGAACTTTCTTCATAGACATAGGGTTGTAGTTTATGCTGAGAGCAGACTAAATCCAAACATTCTTTTTGTATGGTCATATAAGACTCCTCTGTAGGTTGAGGTCTGTGGCTCAAGTTGATAATAAGGTGCTTGCCCACCTCTGGGGAAACCTAGATAAGGACAGTCCCCACCCCATAGTTATTAGTATCCACTTGCACAGTAAATTATTAGCTGTAATTAGGACTGGCTAATACAGGGTGTCCACTAAGAGTCTCCTTATACACTCAAAATACCTGCTCACAGGCTGGCATAGTGGCAACTTTATCTAGTCTACTTTTCCTGATAAGACCTGCAATGGGAGTAGCTATTGTTGTGTACCTCGTAACATATTTTCTACAGCACCGTGCTGTACTTAAGAGTGCCCATATCTGTTTCTTGAAAGTAGGATTGGGCCATGCCTGTGTAGCCTCAACCTTAGCAGGTTCTAGACTGATCTTTCCATCACCCACTTTGTGACACACATATCTCTGTCATCTCCACCTGAGGCTTGTTAGCCTTGATAGTCAACCCTGTTCTTTGCAGTCTACCCCACACTTCCCGGACATACTGCATATGTTCTGTCCAGGACTGGCTGTTGATGGCAATTTCATTCACATAAGCAAGGGCTTAATCTCCTCCTGCTCCTGCTGCTAGGTTGTGACATATTAGTCTCTGGAAGGTTGCTATGGCATTCTTCATAGCAAAGGGATTTTCTGTAAAATCATATAACCCAAATGGCATCAAAAACACTGACCTTTCCTTGTCTGCAGGTTTCAAGAGTACCTGCCAGTAACCCTTGGTCATGTCATTAGTAGTTAGATACTTAGCCACACCCAGCTGCTGTAGGATTTCATCTGGTCTGGGCATGGGGTAAACATCTGACTATGTACGACTGCTCAGTTTCCTGTAATGCACACAGGACCAAGTGATGCCATTTTCCTTTGGTGTCAGTATGACTAGTGAGGCCCAGGCACTCTTGGACTCCTGTATTACTCCCAGTTCCAACATATCCCTTAAGTTCTTCTTTCAGAGATTGTCATATTCTTTCAGGCAGTCTGTAGGGATACTGATTGGTCACTGGAGTTTTGTGTCTACATGGTGCACCACCAATTGATTCCATCTTGGCTTGTCAGTAAACATGTCCCCAAATCCCCAAATTCCTGCAGTATTGCTCAGATTTCCTGAACCTGGCTTGGGTTTAGTTGTGAGGAGATAGCCACCCCATCTGTGTCAGATCAAGCACTACTGAGCAGGTCATCTCCAGATTCAAGCTGACTCCTGCAACTCACTGCAGATGCTAAGTTATCAGTGCCTATCTATTGTGAGTAGGCTTTATCATGTTAACATCGTACAGTGTGTGTTCTGGCTTCTTGTTTGGCAACTGTATCATGATTTAACTGATATCAATCACCTGTTTTACAGAGCTGTAAGGACATTTCTATACTACCTTCAATTTGTTGTGTTCACAGGAATTAGTAACATCACCTCATGACCTGCAGAATACTCTCAGGATCTGGTCATACCAGACTTTTTGCTGCTGTTGTACCTGTGCAATGTGCACCTGATGTTTAGGACAGACTCCTTGTGGGAGTCACACTCTCCTTCCCACTCATCATTTATTAAATCCTGGGACTCTGTTACCTTATGACCATAGAGTAGCTCAGAAGGTGAACAGCCTGTGGATTCCTGGGGTAACTCTCTGTATGTAAAGAGAAAATGGAGTAGATACTTGTCACAATCCCTCTTAAACTGGTCTGCAAGTACCATCAACATGGTCTTCATTGTAGAGTTAAACCTCTCCAACAGATATTTGTTTGGAGATGGTATGGGCTATTCTTTAGGTGCTTTACCCCACACTTCACCCATGCACATGCCAGCTGGTCTGAATTAAAGTTGGCACATCTATTTCTCAGTATTTCCCTAGAAAACCTACCCTGATGTAAATGTGTACCCATGCACTTGCTGCCTTCTCTGCTTCAACAGGAGACAGTGCCGCTACTGTTTGGCACTCAGTGTCATAATCCAGCATTGCCAGAATATATTTTTTACCTTTGGAACTTGGGGTACTCAGAGGTCCCACAAAACCTATAGCTACCATCTGAAATGGCTCCTTAACTGCAGGAAAAATGCACTAAAGCGGCCTTGGCTGTGCCTCCAACCTTGCTAACCTTCTGACATTGGTCACAAGTACTGTAATTTCTTGTTACATCCTTTGCAGTCCTTGGCCAAAATAAATCTGCATAATCCATTTTTAGTATGTTTTATGCCCATATGGTCCACAGAAATAATATCATGAACTGTGGCCAGAAGAGACAGTTGGCAGATCCCGGGTACTACCAACTGCTGAATTACTTATCCCTGTAGCCTCCTTCAGGAATCCTCTTCATATACTACAACCCTTTGTCCCAGTATATGTACTCCCTCTCCTCTTGTGTATCTGGAGCCTCCTTAGTTACCTCTCTTCAAACCTGTAAAGTAGGGCCTGAAAGGTAAGCATGCCTCAACTCCTTCATACTCACCCTGCCCATCTCCATTTCCAGCTAGTGCTGCTTCAGATCTGGCTGGCAATCACCTTTCCCCTAGAAGTATCACCTTCTAAGGGAATCCAAATACCTTTTCCCCTGCTGTGGCTTAGACCCTGAGTAACTGCTATTGTTCAGCTCCCCCTCTTAAGTCGACACATCACCAGCCAGAGATGGAGATGTGGGCCTTGGCTCAGGCTGCCACCTGCTGCCAACCCCAAGAGTTTGCCTTCATGCTAGGTGCATGTAACAGCATGCACAGAGGAACTTTACTGTCAAAGTAATTTCCTATTAGGACTTTGACAGGAATGTCATCAAACACAGCTACCAGCTTGCTGCTTTGCCCCTTCTCTCTCTTCAGATAGACTTTGGACAAATGTACCTGAAAAGATTTCCCACTTAAGGCCCTTACTGGGGTGAACTACCAAGTCAAGTGGTGCTCCTGTCTGACCAGTTCAGGTTTGAATATGGTTATGTTTGAGGCTGTCCATAAGGATAGGTTACTGACTCTTGCAATAGCTGTGCACAGTTATTGTCTCTAAACCACCAATTGGTGTTGTAGTGGCAGTCTTGCTTGATATTTCCTGAGATCTTAGTTCTTCTCCTGCTTTAGTGGATAACAAGACTGTACACACTCCATTTTTTTTATATTTAAAACATCTAACTCCAAAACCTGAGAATGTACCTGAGCCCATGGTTTCCCCCCTTGCAGTGAGTAATCTACTAGTATGGACTAAGCTGCTCCCCATGGGTTCCCTATATCCATGCTCAGTCCTGAGGCCCCTCCTCCTGTGCAGTTGTAACCTGCTATCTAGGTGAAGGTTCCCTTGTCTCCCCATCTCCTCAGCAGTTACACCCAAATCCTTATGTCTTGGGCATAGTGCTAAAGGCTTGCTCCCTGACCAAATCATCTGTAAACATTTCAAAATGTGTTGACCTTACATCCACTCACTCATCTGTGAAAATAAGTGTTGATTTCCGTAATATAGTCAGTCATACTTTTAGCTACCTTACTCCTGCTCTAAACATTTTTTTTCTGTACAGTTTTAGAGTTAACTTACAACAAACAAGCAAACATACTATCTGTGCTATAATTTAAAGTCAACTTCACTGAGTTTAGAAACTGCATGCATCACTTTAGTCATGAGGAGGAGAATTAAAAGCCTCACCCACTTCCCCTGATCAGCCTGATGCTGAATACAAACCCTCTCAAATGCCTTTATAAAATGATCCGAATCAACCCCCTCCTTATATCGAGGGCATCCAAGATGTGATTGCTCCCCTTTACATGGCTCACAGGCCTGATGCATAGGGAGATCTTCACTTTTTGTGCTGGCACTGCTTGTCTTTCTCCCCTGCTTCCAGTTGCTGCATTCACTCTATTGCCTTGAGTTCCATGTGCTTTGTTTCCACTGTCAGTCTCTGTAATACCAGTTGGGATGCAAAGCCTTCCTGGCTTGGAACTGACTGTCCTTGTTTTATTGCCTACAAATTATCTCCTTGTTACGCTAAGCACAAAGCTGTCACCATCTCTATTGGCATATTAACTTGCTGTATTCTTCTCACATGGCATAACTTTGTCAGCAAAGCTAATTTTCCATCTATTTCTGAGCTAAGCCGTCTAGGAAAGAAAATAACTGCTGTGCACAATCAGACCGCTATGTATTTTACCTTCTGGCTGCAAGGATTAACATATCTTTGGTAATAAAGCTGTTTTAGGCTAAATAACCTTAGTTATAGTATCCCACCATTGCCAACAAATGTGAAGAACAGTTGGAACTTTAATCCAAATGTGGAGATAACCAATAACTACTGTCTTCAAAGGGTGAACATATGCAATAAACTCTCTGGAATTCAAGCAACCAGCACTCTCAAGCAACCGGCAAAAAAAATAAATAAATAATCAAAGAAATACAGTACAATTTTCATGTGTTGCACTTTCTGTTTTCCCCCCACAGAAACATATCTTATATTTTTAAAGTTTTAGAGTTTTAAAAAGGAAGATAGGAATAAATTCCCCCTCTCTCCAACCTGAGAACAAGTCAAACCAAACAAATGGTGCAGGGTACATTATTAGTCAGGCCTAACTCTCAGGCAACCAGAAACTACAGCTATCTAGCATCTACCAGTCCCCATCGATGCTAGCTAACTGAGAGTTTACTGTAGTGAGAAAGTACACACATCTTTTTCAATGATTAATCCACAGAGTACAACTTGGCTCCAACTGCTATCCTGATTATGGTCTTCCAACATCCGCACCCAAATTAAACTGCACACTAGTCACTTACAGTGCTGAGTCTTTGAGAAAGCAGTCCCAGGCCCCTGCCTCACCACTCTCTCAGTGAGCCAGTGTCTTCCTGTGCCCCTTTATCCATGGTAAGTGCCCTTCAGAGAAAGCATTTATTTTCACACACACATACATATATATATATATATATATATATATATATATATATATATACATATGTGTGTGTGTGTGTGTGTATATATATATATATATATATATATATATATATATATATATATATATATATATATATATATACATGTGTGTATAGAGAACGTTATCACAACCACCACAGAAAGGCACTTAAAAAATATTAACCAAGGGGTGGTGATATCTGTTTAAGAACAGAAACAGCTGAGATGCATTGGATTGGCAGCTTACATGCAGACACACCTCCTGGTCTTAACTCATGTCTTCCTCTCCAATCCGACCTGAGAGGGCAGAGATTGAAACATTGATCTGTGATTAGTTCATGCTGACTTTTAAATTCTTACACTGAGGAGAAGTTACTAGACCTGAAGAAGGGTGCAGCTATGTACCTGAAAGCATTTATCTTTTAGGTTTAACACCAATTTTTAGTTATTCATTTATTAAATTTTTGGTTTTAAGAACTCGAGTATGTTTTTAATTTTTTATGTGCCTTGCCGTGGTGGTTGTGATAACGTTCGCTATCCAGTAGATTTTTACGTACTGGCTTGCCAGGCCTAACACACAACCTTCAACAAAGGAATGCCCATTCACGCATGTCGCTACACAGAAGATGCTCTAACTGAGAATCGAACGGGCAACGTCTAACTGTGAGGAGACAACGCTACCGCAGCACCACCACCGCAGTGGATATATATATATATATATATATATATATATATATATATATATATATATAATCCCCAGGGGCAACTAACAGAATTCTTCAATTCTCCACAGCTTTCTTCCTGACCTAATACCACTGCTACTACTACTCTGGAAGAAGCTAGAGACTTTCAGTTACCTGTCTCTCTTAAATTGAGACAACTGTGAAATACAACAACTAATATCACTTTCACTGGAAGTTAGCCAGAACATTTATTTATTATTTATTTGTCTTTGCTGACTGGGGAAGTCCGACTGGGCATAGCCCATTTTCAGCAGAGGCCTGGGGGAAAAGCACCATCACAGTACATTTATATTAACAAGTGAACTTCAGACGGTTCTCAGAAAAACAACAGTTACATCTCTCATGAAACAACACATGTAATTACAAGACAGGTATATACAGTAAAGTATTTGCATCAACAATTATAAGTCTATACAGTTGTTCCAGCTGTAAAATCTTGCAAGAGTAAATGGATTGATACTGTAGAAAGGAAACATTATTGTAAAGAAGATTAGCATTCTTTCATTTCAGTAAAGAAAGATTTGCAAGGAGTTCATGATAAGTAATGAAGTTAGTAATAAAATTATGTAGAAAGGAAATTTTAGTATTTTATACGTAGGTTTGTAAAGAGTTCAAGAAATATATTGAAGTAAGTTACAAAATTATGTAGGAGATGGAAGATATTAGTATTGTATAGGAAGATAGTGGTAATAGCATATGACTGACAGAGCATGATGTAGGATCGTTTCTGTTTAGGTTGCCTGTTTCAAATTGGTGTATCTAGAAGGTTTATAACTTAGGCATACAGGAGAATCATGAGAGAGGGTAGAGTGGTGGATGGGGCAGTTAGAAAAAGAGCAAGGTGAGAAGTGTTATTTAACGGGGGTGAAAAGGATGTATTAATTCGCATGCAGGAGGGAAAGTTGTAAGTGATGTAATGATACAAGTACATGAGGGCAAAAAGATTGTGACAAGCAATAAGAAGTTTGTGCTTTCACTAGAGTTCTCGACTTGGTGATGAACATGAACATGATCAGGATTGGGTAAGGTATTGTCTGAGCTCGTTTTTAGAGCTTGGAAGTTTGTTAATCATTTTTACATATGTAGGAATGGTGTTCCAGTGCTTGGAGATGCAACGGGAGTATAGTGAGTTATTTGCATCAGTGGTGCTTAGTAGAAATTTATCTCCAGAACAGAGGTCACTTGTGGGGGTGTAGGGCAATAATATGTTTTTAATTACAAGGCTGTTTAGGAAAATATGTTAGTTTGTATGCCTTAACTAGCTGAGAGTATGTTACATAGTTGTTAAGCTCTAGCCAGTTTAGCTGCTTTAAGACATGGCAGTGGTGAGCTCGGAGTATAGTGTTGGTAGCAAATTTATCTACTTTGTTGTAACAGGAGGTTAGTTTGGATTTTAGTGTGGAGCTTAGGTTTTTAAGGATAGGTGAGGCATATAAGAGGGTTGGGAGCAAAAAGGATGAGGCTATTTTTTTTTCTTATCGGGTCTGTAAGGTATTGTTTTGCCCTGTAGCGGCAGTCAAGTTTCTGGTGGGTCTTTTTAATTGTTTGAGGAATATGTTGATCACATTTAAGAATGTCCTCTATTACAGTGCCCTGTAATTTAACCTGTGGTACTCCCTCAATTTTATTATTATTTGCTGATTTAACCAAGACAGATTGTTTTTGATGGAGATAATGTTTTGGGGTGAAGAACATCAGTTTTGTTTTATTGGGATTAAGGAGTAGGTTTGAATTTTTCAGTCTGGTTTCAATTAAAGAGACAAAACTTTGGGTGATTTCTTATAGTCTGGTTATTGTAGGGGCTGTACATATTAAGGTTGAATCATATGCATATTGCACTATATTTGCTTTGTGTATGGCAATTTGAAGTTTGTTTATAAAATTCTAAAGAGAAGGGGGTTCTAGTACAGAGCCCTGAGGACACCTATGGTAACTGGAAGAGAGGAAGACAGGTCTTGTTGCCATTTGACTTCTTGTTGCCTTCCAGATAGATAACTAAGGAGCCATTTAAGGGAGGATAGAGAGACCTATAGAAGAGAGTTCAGGAACTATATTTTGGTGTGATACAATGTTGAAAGCTTTGGCTAAGTCTAGGAACACAGCTGACACTAGGTTACCATTGTTCCTGTGCTGGTTTAGAGTTGGTTAAGTGAAGGAGGGTGATGGTTGTGCTAATGTGGGGTCTTATACCATGCTGTGTTTCTGAGAGCAGATTATTTGAATTGATGTGATGTAGAAGCTGCACATGAATACATTTTCAAGTATTATTGATAGGGGAGAGAATTGCAATGGACCTCTAGTTATTAAACTCTGTAGATGTGCCTCAGTTATGTAAACATATAATAATGGATTTTTTCCTGATAGGAGGAATGTATTTTTTTGGATTCAGATTTGTCAATATGGAGACTAGAAAAGCAATTGCATCTGCAGCCACTTTTACGTAGTCTGAAGGGAGATGGTCAGCAGTTAGGGTGGCTGGTTTTAGCTTATGCAGTTTTTTTAATGGTAGAGGTAGGTACTGAGCTGAAGTTGAATAGCTGAGAATATTGAGCCGATCCTGCTGGTACTGAGAGGGTAGTCGATGTATTAGTGTTTGTGATAATATAATCTGTATAAATCTGCCGGTCTATATTTAGGTTTCCTAGTATTATTGTTTCATGCTGTATATGATGGGGATATCCATTTTAGGATATTTTCTATAGTGATAAAGTTTTTACCTGGTGTGATATATATGGCTGCTATACAAAGCTTTTTCGTATTATTCATTATGAGATCTGATGCAAGGAGTTCTGCATTGTTAAACTGTGGTATCTCCTATGCATATGCAGTTATATTTAAGGAATTTTTGTAGATGATGTCTATGCCACCTACCCATTTATTTTTCTTGTCAAACCTAATTGTACTGAAACTAGATGGGGTAATTTCATTGCCATTTATGTATTTTTTCAGCCATGTTTCTATAGCTATGATTACATCAGGGGAAGTACAAGTGTGTATATCCTGGATTTTATTGCATATACTTCTAAGATTGATATTTAGGAAGAGAAGGCTTGAATTAGGGGATGAGAGAGTAAAAGAGAATGGTTCATTCAGTACTGTGCTGTTAATGTGGGGGATTTGCTGTTGTGTGGGGCCATTTTTTGGGTGGAAAGTTTATGAAGGAAAGTATGTAGGCAAATGCATTTTTGCTTTAGTTTTAATGGGTTTAATAGATTTAAGATACCTATAACTGAAAAAAATCTAAGAAGGTTTGCTGATGCAATGTGGGTGCTGTGGTGATTGACAGATTTGATAACTGTTGGTGTAGCAAGTATAGGTTTGTAGGACTATTAATTACATTTATTTGAGAGGTATGGTAGTTGGTAAAGAGTGTTAATGTGCTGAGAGAGCACACTAATAGGGCTTGATTCAGAGCCATTTTTTATAATATGTGAGTTACATTTTGGTTAAGATGTAAGTTTACACTGTAAAATGTCACTGGGCAAGATTAGTACTAGTCACAGCAATATAACTTCTAAAAGGACAAACTTGGTACCACACTTTAAGCAAATGAGTCAAAGATGCTAATTGCAGGGTAACTATGATTGGGTTATGTTCTGAAGTTTTTGATGCAGAGAAAGGTTGGAGGAAGTATAGGGGTGGATCTGGGATATTTTAAATGTAGAGAAGAAGGAGGTGGGTGGGAAATGGGGGTAGAGTAAGGGAGCAGAATGACCCCGAGCATAGCAAGAGTGACTAGAGCATGGCCCAACCACTGAATCAGCAAAGTAGCAGTGTTGAAAAAAAAACAATCAGTAAGCTTTGGCTATGGCAAAAGGTAAGAAGGTTTCTAGAGATAACTGTATGAGTTGAACAGTGTAAAATATTAGCTGAAAGGGGGAGTAGAGAATTACAGGGAGCAGTAGACAAGCCCAGGAAGAGAAAGCAGAGATTTATATGTGTGGTTATGTATTTAGAATGTTAGCTGCAAGATACTGTAGTAAAGGAAGAAAAGGAAGAGGAAGTAGTCTGAAAAAGAAAGCAAAGCAAATAGTCTGTCCTGTTTCAGTTGGGTTGGGCATGAGGGGATGACAAGCTATGTATTGGCAGTTATTGTGGACTAAACAAAAACCTGCTAAAACCTGCTAAACTGATTGCCTATTATTATGGGCTGTATTATATACCAGTGGTATAGTTGTTGTTGGGGGTTATATGGAGCCATGTCCTCCAGTACAGAATATGCACCAATGCATCTACCTACTTCAGGTGAGTGTGCATGGACAATCAGCTGTCCCTATAGTCTGATTCTACAAGCTGTAAATCTTAGCTTATGTTAATTTTACTGGATTACACATACTTATCTAATTTGACTGCATACCCTAGTCCTTTCAAGGATAGACTTCAGGCTTTCTGGGCAGTGATATTTCCTGTGTAGCCTGTGCAGTGTTTTAGCTAGGACTGGTTTGGTCAGGGTCAGCAGAGGAGTAGATATGTATATCTACTTTAACTGCACACTCCCGGTCCTTTCAAAGATGACTTCAGGCTGGGTGATAGTTGTTGGACAGTGATAGTTCCTATGCAGCCTGTGAAGTGTATTAGCTTGGACTGGTTTGGTCAGTGTCAGCAGAGGAGTAGAAATGTAATATCTACTTTGACTGCACACTCTCAGTCCTTTCAAGGATGGACTTCAGGCTTCGGTAATAGTTTCTGGACAGTGATAATTCCTATGTAGCCTGTGCAGTGTATTAGTTAGGACTTGTTTAGTAAGCTTTGGCAGAGTAGTAGACTGGATATCTAGTTTGACTGCACACACTTGGTCCTTTCATGGATGGACTTCAGGCTTGGGTGATTGTTGCTGGAGAGTGATAGTTCCTATTTAGCCTGTGCAGTGTATTAGCTGGGACTGGTTTGGTCAGGGTCAGCAGAGGAGTAGAGATGGTGATTTGCTCTTGGTAGAGGCTAGGGGCTCCAGAAAAGGTATGCATTCAGTATGAATTCAAAGATGATGCCTATAGGAAACAGCAGAGCTCAAAGGGAGGGATGGATGATGTGAAAACAGAGCTCAGTCAGCGGGATGGATGATGGAAAAATAGAGTTCAGTCAGCGGGATGGATGATGGGTAAACAGTCTCAAAAGCTTGTGCCGTACAGCTTGCTAACCAACAATGCAAATAAGATACTCTCTTCTCAGCTAAACAACAGTGCATAAATGCACTTATAATAAATGAATACCAACCACAAGAACTTAAAAGTAAATAGATGAACTTTACTTAAAAAAGAATAAAATATAAGTAGGCCATCACTCAAGGAAAATTAAAGGAAAAGACACAGTTAAGGTACACTCAGAAAAAAAAGCTGATGTCTAATTTCCCTGGTTAGCTTAAGTCAAGAATAGTGTTCCTAAATAGCTAACACTCACAGATGGATCCACATGGAAAACAAGCATCATCTTTCATCACTCATCTTTTAATATAAACAGTTGTATAAGATGTCCATTCCCCCAGCCCCCAATTGTCTCTGACGGGTTCCTATTATGTGATTGAAGTTTTGAAACTTCGAGCACGACAATATCGAACTTGTCTGTTCAACTTCGAACACGGCAAAAAAAATAAAATAAAAGATGCAACAGTAAACTGTTCCAAGCAGGGGGCAAGCACCCCTGCACCCCCCACACCCCCCGCTCTTTAAATGTACCAACTTCGAGATCGCACTGCAGTATAGTAAAGGGAAATATTCCCTTTCCACACTATAGTGCATTCACGGAGTTGGTATATTTAAAGAGCGGGGTGTGGAGGGGGCACAGCCCCCCACGTGGGGGGTGCAGGGTGGCTTGCCCCCCTGCTTGCAACAGTTAATTTACTGTTGCATCTTTTATTTTTTTTGTTTTCTGTATTCGAACTTCAGCAAATTCGACTATATGGTTTCGACCATATAGGGTTTGAACTTGTTGAAGTTTGATAACGTAATACCCGTCTCTGTCATCATTATCCTGTTGCTGGAGAAACTCATTGCAAACCAGTCCTTTTATACAGCATAACAGTCATCAGGGCTTGTGCAAACATAGCAACACTTGCTTTCCCTTAAAATCTGAACCCCAGTAGTGTTTGAAAGTTGTCATTATAGTCATTGAATTCCACTGGTCTTTCATCCTTGTTTATTAAATTAACAAGAGGTGCCATCATGTATAGAGACTCAACACATCCCTGTTCTTTGACATCTGGACAAACAACATATCCCATTTTTACAAGAACAACATACTGAAGATAAATGTCAGTGGAAGAGAGAGACAGAGGGAGGTAGAAAATGCATTCTGTTTTATTTAGCTTGGCATTACCCTTTGCCTTCACAACTGTTTTTCTTTTAACCTGGCACTACACCTAGTTTCACAAGTTGCATGAACAGTAAAAGCAAATAGCTAACATATTTCATTATATACAGTTGAGAAGATCACAGCCAGAATATTGTCTGTAGTTCTGAAAAACTACTATTTTTATAAGAACATAGGCAGTAAAAAAGGTATTTCAGAGGATAGCAAGAAAAGGGATCCCATTTTATATCAGAAATCATGGAGGCAAAGACCAGAAATTTTTTTTATTGACAGAGGGAGCATAACAGAGACTTTTATATACTTCTTGGGAGTCTATAGCGTTTAAGAAGTTATTATTTTTCAAAAAAGAAAGACAACTAAATGAGAGGGCAGAATTTTAGATATGGTGGAGAGCTCAGGAGGGGTATGAGGGAAGTATTGTTTCATGGAAGGGGCTATGAGTGTAGTGGATAGCAGCAGCTGTCTTTGTGAAGATGGAGGAGAAGTAGTAACATAAACGCATACAGAATCTAGTAATACATGATACAAGCAAAAGGCAAGCCTTATGACTGTGTGGGACAGAATATAAGCTGCTAAATACAATCAGCAGATTATCTGATCAGATGTAGGAAAAGCAGTTATTACCTGCTGTTAAAATGTATGTCAATGTTTGTAAATAAAGTAGTAACAATGAAAACAATAATAAAAAGCATTCTAGAGAGGTAGTTTCATAAATTAGCAAGTGCAAAATTATTTATTTTTTTCACAGAATCATGCACTGGTGGTGTGCAGTTCATAAAATGGAGCTTTGTAGATGGCACTTGGCAGGTAGGAATTTGAGCCCGAGTGTCTTCTGTGTGTCGACATGCGTGAATGGGCGTTCCTTCGTTGAAGGTTGTGCGTTAGGCCCGGCAAGCCAGCACGTAAAAATCAACTGCCAATCATTAGCGGACCGGAGTTCTGCTGTGGTGACCCCTAACCGGGAAAAGCCGAAAGACAGATGATACTGAAAAACTTTCAAATCAAAACCAAACATTTGGCAGGTAAAACACATTCTCCTAGTACTGACAATTTTTTGTACTTTTGGAGCAGAAATTCACAGTACTGATTTTAGGGCCTTTCCTCAAGCACAGTAACAATATTGTTTTACAACAATATTGTCATATGTCTGTCATGAGAGATGGTTTCATTGCCGGTGTATGAAATTCTGAGTACTGGTTTTTCAGAGTTCTTTCCTTAGAACTCCGCTCATTAACCTTGTTACTGCACCGTGCTGTTCCAAATGGTTATTTTATAGTCTTTGTGAGGAACCAGTTTCAGGGCAGAATGTGAAATGACAGTAGTGTGCTTCATGAATCATGACATATAATTTTATAACTGGCATGTCAAAAATGTCAGTCCAGCTTGTTAACTACATCCACATTATAATAATCATTTTTGAAAGTAATGTAATAAACTAGTACTGCAGCTGAGGTATGCAAGGACAAAATGGGGTTTGTGTGTTGTAATTAGCCCAGAAATTAGTAGTTTATTGGCCATTTTGGGCTAATTTCTATCTCTTTCATTTCCCTGCTATAAAACCCGCATTTGTGCGGTTTTGCGTGCCAGGCAGCGCTGGTTAGCTAGGGTATAACTATTCCCGGCTCCACAAAGTCTACTCTTCAATTTTTTCCCTTGGAACTAGACAAACTTTCAACTTAAGCACTCAAACCATTCACTTCTCATCTCGGCACTTGCTCAAAATTCATAGCAAGCACTAATAAACCTTAGCACTAGACCCCCCTATACTGTAGGGAAGGACAAGGCTCTCTATTCGAACTTATCAGCCAATCAGTAAAACAGTTCACTGTACCTATCCAAAAGGGCAGTTTCAGGTGTACTCTCCAGTCCAGCTGGTGAATCTGGGCATTTTGAGGCAATGTTACAATTGCCTCATGTACACAGACAACCCTCTCTTCCTTCCACCAAACACTAATTCATGCGAGAGATGCAATTATACAGCCAAACTGGAGGCTAAGCTCTCTCAACCCAAGACTGGACCAGGCAGTCAAGAGGAGAAGGGAATTACTTGCATCACACCACCAGCCTCACATAGACCTATGAAACCAACACCGGCAAAAAACACACATAAATACATGAAAACATACTCGGAGGCTCTAAATAAAAATCTGCAAAAGCAACAGAGACCTCCAAAGTAGACATCCAAGCAACCTCCACCCCCCCAACACAAACCATAAAACACATACTTCACAAAACCAGTGTGCCATGCAATCACAGCCCTTAAGGCAAAATAACATACCTAACACACTAGTAATAGGTGACTCTATAGTCAGGCACACTGACGTCCCACTCACTAGGCTGAACAAGGAGAAGGTTAATATTAGCTGCCTGTCGGGTGCCAGGATCTGCCACATAACATAAGCATTCAGGTCACTCCAGAACAAGTGCAAATATGACTCTGTCATTGTCCATGTTGGTGTGAATGACTTGCTACAGATAACCCACCATGTCCCAGGACCCCCACTCCACATTCCTGGAAACACTGGGAAACATAAAGGTCCTACCAAACACCCTGATATAGGGTGATTTCAATTACCCAAACATTAACTGGGAGAACTACTCAAGTACAAACTCCCTTGCCCAACATTTCCTAGAATTTATAAACTCAAATGCCCTGGATCAACTGGTCACCACCCCAATCAGAGGTGACAACATATTGGACCTGGTCATCATCCACAAAGGTGGAGCCACAACGGACCCTGGGAACTATTGCCCTATAAGCCTGACTAGCTTGGTCTGCAAAGCTATGGAGCACATCATCATGGATCTCATTAACAGAGACATTGGGAACCTCCAAACACTGGACCCTACCCAGTTCGGCTTTGTTAAGGGCAGATCATGCCTCCTAAACCTGGTGGACTTCTTTGAGACAGTTACCAAGGCTATAGACAAGGGAAAGGTGACAGCCTACCTAGACCTCACAAAGTCCTTCAACACCATTCCCCACTCAGGTATTATAGACAAGCTCACCAGCCTGAACATAAACCCCTACGTCATGAGATGGGTTGCCAACTGGTTCACTGACAGAACCCACAAGCTAAAAGTTGCAGGAGCTAGGTCTGACTCTAAACCAGTTACAAGTGGCGTTCCCCAGGGCGCAGTCCTAGCACTCCTCCTGTTCGGCATATACTTCTCAGAGATACAGGCAAGCACAGGAGGACTATTGCTGACCAAGTTCGCAGACGACTGCAAACTAGGGGCTATAATTGACTCTCCGGCTGACATAGACATCTTCCAAAAGGGTCTCACTGAGACAGATACCTGGTGTCAAAACCATGGCCTCAAGCTAAATGCCAAAAAGTGCATAGTCATCCCCTTTGGACAAAACAAAGTACCCACAAATTGTCACATAGGTGGTAGCCCCCTAAATACGGAAGAAGTAATAAGGGATTTGGGGACCCAAGTACATAGTAACCTCTCCTTTGATAATCACATTGCCAAAGTGGTTAGAAAATCCTTCTGTGTGGCCCACCTAATCACAAAAGAGTTTGCATCCAGATCGAAAGAGGTCATTGGGCCCTTCTACTCATCACTCATCAGACCCATAATAGAGTACAATGCCCCATTTGGGATGTACCTTACAAGACACCTGCAACAACTGTAAAGACCACAGAAGTACCTCACCAAGAGGATCACTGGCCTCAAGCAGATGCCCTACGCAGCTCGACTGACGAAACACCAGCTGTACTCGGTTGCATACCGCCTACTCGGAGGTGATCTCTGCCTGACATACAAGGCCATGTCCAACCCAGAATTGATGGACATGCTCCACCTAAAGAAAAACATATCCCCTCGAGCCACACGCTCCAGGGATCTAAACCTCACCACAACAATAAATAGGACGTGCTGGAGGGATAGATTCCTGTCCCAGAGACTTCCCATGCTCTGGAACAAGATTCCAATCTACATTAGGCAGAGCTCCTTGCTAACCATCTTCAAGAGAAACCTTGACAAGTGGATGGGAAACAGAAAGTTTACCCCAGGGATCACTTCAATGGATTTGCTGGACAGAGACACAGGGAACTAATCTAAGGGGGCAGCGAAAGCCAACACATTCTGACTAGGCTTATAAATGTCTTTGGGCAGATAGCCTAGTACCTACATATGAACCTATAATGATGGGCTCACTGAATTACATATTATTCCTTAATAGAGTTCAGCATTTAAGTTGGACTTGATTTTTCTGGCTCTAATAGTCTGTGTATGCATTCACTGTTTAGTGACACATGCAGTAAATTCTACAAGGAATAATACAGATTAATAAATAACATGCCTACCTCATTTTCTTGTGGGCTTTAGAGGAGTCATCATATGTAACTTATATGGAAATGAGAAGGAGCTTCTGCAGCTCTAGTTGGTGAACATGGAGGAGGAGTCTCTGAGGTAGTGGCTCTACAGACTGATTGAGGATGCAGGAGATAACAGTACACTCTTTCCTCCCAGAGCAGTACTGCATGCTATTAGTAAAATGCTTGATAATGGCTCGCTTGGTTAGTTAACAGTTAAACATTTTTCATGTGAATGTTTTAAATTAACTCTGGAAAAAAGTTCAGAAACCACAGAAGAAATATAGAGGGCACCGTCATTGATGTCACTGCAAAACTAACTACTTTATTAGGTGGCTGAGTAGATGATAAGTATTGTTTTGAAAATATTGTAATAATTTAAGATTAGGGAACAAGCACTTAACACTTTACCTGAGTATATGAAAATCTGCCTGACAGGCTGGGAGAGTAATACTACTGAGGAAATGGGCAGAAAATAGAGTTTTCTGTAATCATCTGGGTACAGCTACACAAGAAAGGCTTACCTACCACTACACATGGGAATAAGGGAAGCCATGGGTCAGTCTAAACATTCAGAGTTGATTCAACAGGCAAATGGGGGAAGCACAGGTTCCAGTACATACTAAACTCTTGTTGTTAGATATTTCTGTTTTAACAAAGTCAGCCATGTATGATCCAAATGTTTGCAATGACAGGGAAGGGATAAAATGCAAGGTGGGAAGCTATATTGAGATAATAGCTGTTCTAAAGTGCCACAAGGTCAAGTACCCTGTCCTGGTGGAGGGCAAAGAAAGCATGCACTGCTAAGAGAAATACTGCAAGAGAAATAACTACTGCTAAGCCTGCAATTAAAACTGAGCACTGCTTGTAGGGACATCTTTTCGGGTACCACTGGCCAGAGTTCACCTGGACTTGGAAAGGAGGCAGGGAATCTGGTGGGGGGCAATGATGATATCAGTTTTGCAGGCATGTAGTAGAAAATAGAGAATCTTGTGTATATGAAATTATAAACTGCTAGGTAAGGAAAATGTAGTGAGGGAGAGGCCCAGACAGTACCCCCACCTGTAATACAGGCTAATGAAATAGCTACCTGAAGGGCAGAGCTGAGCAGTAGTAGCAGGCCTGAATATGAGCCATAGCTGTTATAAATGACTGGAAGAGACTACTACCTGGAAGGAGCTAAAGTATAACTGCAAACTTGAGTCAGAGACACAGCTCTTAAAATATACTAGACTTCCTTTGAAAGAGGAAATAGGGAGGATCACTATAAGGAGTTAAGATGTCCAAAATTTTTGGACCCACCTTACAAGACTTGTGGGAGGTAGTTAAGGAGGCTCCTGATTCTCGATGTCAGGGGAAGTCTGCATACCGTTACAGTGTTTTGTTGTTCAGAAAGTCGACTCAAATGAAGCCAGAGGGAGAAGGGGTGTGTCAGCTGATAGTCCCAATGGCCTCCCCTCAGCCAGTTCTGGTCATAGCCTGTGGTATTTCTTTTCCAGACATATTGGCATAAAGCTCACCGAAAAGAGGCTTATGCAAAATGTCCGTTATTCTGGTACTATTAAAAATGAGAGAGGGTACTACAAGGCCTTTGAGAAGTGCAAAAGACTAGCAAAACAGAAGGCAAAGCTAGTGCTGCTTCGATGCCTTTGCCTATTAGTGAGGAACCATAGCATTTCAATGGACAGCCATGTTTTTTGGGGACCTCTTAGTGTCCTAAACACCATAGGTAAGAAGAATATATTGGTGGTTGTTGTCTGTACTACTAGATAACCTGATGTGGTGCCTGTTCCACTATTGAGGCAGGAACAGTGGCAAATAATGTGTTAGGAAATTTCAACGTTTTCAATAAAGATGTAGCAAATAGGCAATGTGCTCCACACACACACTCTAGCAGAGCTTTGAGCTCCTTAGAATGTTACTTCATGCCAAATGCCATGTTGCATTAGTTGGGGTTAAAGCTTTCTGGTTAACTAAAGTAGCTTTACTTTGGAGAAACTTATTTGGATATCAAATTTTGATAAAGCAGGAAATAGAGGATAAGACCTTCTCAATGCAGAAACAGTGTGGGTTGTCTATTTGCTAACTGAAGAGTTTCCAGTGTTCACTTGCTTCAGACCTCTCCACTGGAGCTTCTTCAAGTAAAGTGACTCTTTCTTTGAACCTCAGCTCAGCAGTTCATCCAGTCAGTCTGTGTATGGACTGCAAATCTGAACAGTGAGCTAATGCATATAAATTTTTCTCTGATTGTCTTATGCTAAATAGTCAAAAAGTCACAGGAAGATAGATTACAGCTATATTCAGTTAATGGCTGTGGTAGAAGTAGCCTGCTGTTAGACATATTTTTCCTTATGCCATATTTATGTTCTATTTTTATTTTGCTCATTTGATTTGTAAGAGTATACTTGTTTTGTATATTTAATTTTCAAACTGTGTTACTTAATTTCTTTAAGTGAAGAATTTAATTATTCTGTCTCAAAAGCTTGCAGTTGTCTTCTTATTTATGAATGCAAGTGAAATTGCACAAAACTGGTGAATTATAACTTTTGGCATTCACCTTTTGAAGAGGGACTACTTAGTCATAGGTACCAGAAATTAACAGTATGGTTTTCTAATATTAATGTGCTGCAACAGTGACCTTGATATGCAGAATGGCCTGGCTGGTGGCAACTTGTTACTGAAAATCAGAAAGAGGCAGTGGTTCTGGTAAGCAGAGTGTGTGTGTGTGTGAGTGTGTGTGTGTGTGTGTGTGTGTGTGTGTGTGTGCGCGCGTGCACATGTGCGCGTGTGTGTGCGTGTGTGCGTGTGTGCGTGTGTGTGTGTGTGTGAATACAATGTCGTTTTTGACAAGATATGCTACTGTTGGTAAAATAGCACTAAAAGTCATTTAGCCGAGAGTGAGATGGTCAAATTCCTGGGACGCCAATGTTTATAATTCTACAGAATAAAACTTATTTGAGTGTGGCTTGTGCTGTTCATAGATCAATGAAACAATCAATATTTCAATATGCCCTTAAGGCGAAAAAAATCTGTATGTGTGTGTGTGTGTGTGTGTGTGTGTGTGTGTGTGTGTGTGTGTGTGTGTGTGTGTGTGCACCACACGTGCAGTCTTTTAGGCCATCCCTAACATCTATATTAACTTGTTTTCACAATATAGTACTACCTGTTTCAACTAAAGCTCTTGAAATAATTAAATAACCACACAAAGGTAGCCAAGTACAACTGTTTTTTAACAGTTTAATTATTTAGACAATTCTGCTTTTCTGATCATTTTTCTCATTTAAATTACTCAACTACCAGTCTTCACCATTGCTTCTTTTGGAAAACTATTTCTTCTACTTCCAGCTTCGGTTCCCACTCACTGTTTCCCTTCAGTGAATACCTAAGTTCTGTAAGAATTGTGATGATTATTAACACGTTTACAAATAAAAACTACCTACAAGCCAGTCTAAAGGCTCATCGTGTTCAAGCTGCATAACATATTGTAGTTTATCATAATAAGTAATTGCCTAGTGAGTTGCTCTCCTGCTTGTAGTTTTTGTGTATAGTCTGTATAGTCTTTTTTACATATTGTTATGAAGTGTGTGTTTGGTTATAACCACCAGGCTGGCTGAAAACAGTTCAAATGGATCAGTGCTCCAGCCTGTTTAACAAGTAAATAAGTAAATAATAACAATAAAGCAAATAAGTAAATAATAACAATAAAGCAATGAAGTGTTCTTTTATAGTGTATCTACATTGAGGTATGAACAAACTTTATGATTCAGTAAACACGTATTAGTTACAAACCACAAAGCTTGAGGTTGACACCGAAGATAAAGTTTGTATTTTAGAGTGCACTGAATTTACCTGAAACATGGTGTGCAATGTTTATTTGAATGAATAATTCATATTTACTATGCTAAGGTATATCTTGAGTTGGTTAGTAATGCTGGTTTTACAACCATTTTTGCACATATTGCTTTACTTTTTATTATTTATTTTATCTTATGTATTTATTTTTTGTTAACCTCTATAACCTACATGGAAATAAAAATATGGGCATTCTGAGAGTAGAGATGTGTTTAGTATCCCACATTGTGCAAGTGGACACAGATGAGACTTGGCATCAGGCATGTAGCTTTACAGCCCAGAAATGTAGACATTGTGTTTTATTGCATTTATATTAATTACTGTGCTGTGTCTGCTTCTGAGCTTTCAGTGAATAACAAGATTGTTATTTTTCTGTAACCGGTTCAATGGAAAGAAATAACAGGTCAGTAGAGGAGAAGCCAGCTCTATCCTCATGTCCTTCAAGAATGCAACTGCAGTCATAACATATGAGTTGTCCTGCCTCAGGCAGCCCTCGGTCGGCCAGATTCCAAAGTCTGTGTCCGGCGTCGGCTGGTGTCGCCTCCTCTCCGATGTCAGAATGGCTGGAGTATAAAGGCATCGGCCGACGCCATCTTCCCCAGTCTTTCTTGCCGCGCGGTGCCCGAAGCAGAAGCAGTTCGCAAGTGCCGGTCGGTCAGCTCCTGTGTTTTCAGTACCGAAGTCATCTAAAAGCTAAGTACCCCGTTGGGGAACATTTTTTCTTGCCTCAGCCGATGTCAGAACAAATTGAGAAAGTTAATAATTGTTTGTCTTGTGGTAAACAAATACCTCATAAGGACTTCCATTCTTATTGCCTCCCTTGCCTGGGCCCAGACCACGACGTCTCGGCCTGTGCTTGCTTTATTAAGCGCACTCTCAGGCGCCGGGCAGAATTTGCCGAAGACTTTTTCGGTGGATCTTTCGCTTATATCATGCCGTCGGAACAACCGACAACTCAATCTTCCAAAAAACGAAAGGACCGGGACCAACATCCTCAGCCCGCGTCCTCCACCGATACTCCTCCTAAACCCTCCGCGAGTGCTTCGGTCCCTTCAGAAGCAGTAATTCAACCGCTCCAGGCCGATGACACAGCGTTAATATGTCCTTCGGTCTCAGAGTCTACACCGGTGCCGGTTGTTGATTTTCCTCCAGAAACCGAAGTTCTGGATCTACCCGACACCATTCCTGTGGACAAGGTTACTCCTGCACGTGGGGCAGCTAGGCCTCCTGTATCCATGTCCATCAAGGCCTTTGCACGTGCTAAGGCCGCCAGCCAGGCCATGGCCCATCCTAAACCTACTGCCCAGGCCCCTTCTTCTGATAAACAGATCATGTCTCTTGCTGCAGATCTTATTTCTCTTATCAGGGGGTCTCAGCCTCATCCAGACAGAGGTTCTCAGCCGCCTGCAGAGAAAAGGCCCATAGGGTCCCTGACACCCACAAACATCTCTTTAAGGCCCATTCTGTGGATCTAGAAACTATTTCACAGGGCCCCAAGGGAGTGGCTACTTCCACAGCCAAGAATCCACTGCCAGCGGATAGGGAAGCTAGGTCCCTGGAGAGATGGGGTAAAAAAGTTTATACCTCTACCACCCTGGCCATGAGGTCACTTAACTGCCTTTTTCATATGTTTCAGTACCAGGATTTTTTACTGGATGATTTACAGAAAAAACTAGCCTCTCCTGAGCCTATTGATAGAAAGGCATTGCAGGATCTAGTACATAACACTCAGCAGGTTAGCAATAATTTTCTTCAGTGTGGTTATGATGCATTGGAGGCTTCATGTAGGGCAGCTATGACTGGGGCGGTTATACGTAGACATGCTTGGTTAAAAGAACAACCACTGCCAGACCGTGTTAAAGTAAAGTTACTTGATGCACCTCTGGAAAAACAGAAGCTTTTTGGTGCTAATGCACAAGATGTGTTGAAGTCCATTGAGGAAAAAGCTAAATCAGTACAGACAGTCAAAGATTTCCTCCAGGTTCAGCCACCCAGATTCAGCAGGAATTGGCCTTCAAAGAATTGGTCCTTTCCAGACACTGACAAGTTTCAAAGGGGAAAAAACAGGCGTGCCCGAGGTAGAGGGCAATACCGAGACTCCTACAGAGGCCGCCAATGGCAACCACCAAATCAAAGAAGTGGCGCAGGCAGTCCAGCTGCACCACAAGGACAACCACAATGACTTGACTTTCATACCGTCTACAAAGGCTCAAAGAGAAGCACCTTTGGGCAGAAAATTATCCTTATTCACAAAAAACTGGCATATCTTAACCAAGGACAACTGGATTCTGGATTTAATAGACAAAGGTTACAGATTCCACTTCCATACTTTACCAATAAGACAAGGCATGCCAAACCTGCCACTTCATCAAAGGGCAGAGGCATTCATTCAGGTTTCAAAACTGTTAAATATAAAAGCAATAGAAAAGGTCCCTCCACAGGAACAAGGCCAGGGATTTTATTCAAGACTGTTCCTTGTTCCAAGAAAGGAAAACAAATGGAGGCCTATACTGGACTTGTCTACTCTAAATACTTATCTCATTGTGCCAAAGTTCAAAATGCTGATGTTGCAGCAACTCCTTCCCATGCTGGGCAAGGGGTCTTGGCTGGTCACTCTGGACCTCAAGGAGGCATACCTGCATGTCCCAATCAGACAAAGCTGCAGAAGATACCTCAGATTTCTTGCAGGGACAGAGCATTATCAATTCTCAGCATTGCCGTTTGGCTTATCTACTGCACCCAGAGTGTTCACGAAATGCCTGGCATCAGTAGTGGCACACTGCAGACTCCAGGGGATTCAAATATACCCCTACCTGGACGACTGCCTCATACAAGCAGACAATATACAAACCTTGATAGCAAACTTGGACTATGTCATTCAATTACTACAGGCCTTGGGATACACAGTCAACATTCAGAAATCAAGACTTCTGCCATCCCAACAAATTATTTTCCCAGGAGCCAAACTGGACACAAAAGCACAAATGGCTTATCTCACAGAGGAAAAACAACAGCAGTTACCAGAGTACTTCAAAGGCCTAGCAAAGCTCTCCCAGCTGACTGCAAGGAAAATCCTGCAGGCCCTGGGGTTCATGGCATCTTGCATTCTTCTGATACCTTTGGCAAGACTTCATATGAGAAAGCTGCAATGGTACTTAAAAAGCTTATGGTCCCAACACAGTCAAAGCCTAGAGGACGTAATCCCACTCATTCCATGTCTGCAAAGAGAATTTTTGTGGTGAGCTCAAGCAAGTCAGTTAAACAAAGGCATGTCTTTCAACAAGCCTCAAGCAGGTCAAATGATTACAACAGACGCCTCAGACCATGGATGGGGGGCGCACATGGAGGGCAGATGCATTCAAGGTCAATGGACACCAAGAAGGCATCTGCACATAAACCAAAAAGAGATGTTGGCAGTGATACATGCAATCGAGACTTTAGAAAAATCACTTCAACAAGGACATTTGCTAATAAGGACAGACAACACCACTGTTATGTGGTATATAAACAAGCAGGGAGGCACTCATTCTTATCCCCTCTGCAGACTAACAATGATTCTCTGGGAAAAATCCCTAAGTCTGAAGATACATTTGCAATCCCAGTTTGTGCCAGGCAAGGACAATGTACTGGCGGACAAGCTGAGCAGATATTTCTTAGATCCACACGAATGGATGCTGCATCCTCACATTTTCTCACAAATAACAAGGACATGGGGAAGACCGGACATAGATCTCTTTGCTTCTCACATGAATCATCACCTGCAAAAGTTCTGTACAAAGACCCACCATCCTCTAGCCTGGAAAACAGATGCTCTCTCCTTCAGCTGGAATTCCCTAACAATTTATGCATTCCCTCCTCTACCACTGCTGACCAAGGTGATACTGAAGATCAAAGCAGAACAACCAACAGGCATTTTGATAGCTCCAGACTGGCCAAGGCAGCACTGGTACCCATTGCTGTTGAGCATAACTCGGACCAAACCGTGGCCTCTGCCCCTATGGCCTCTGCTTCTAACACAACACAATTACAGGACTGTTCATCAAAACCTGAAAACATTGCATCTGACAGCCTGGAGGTTACCATAACTCCTTCCGATATCTCTCTTTCCAAAAAAGTTCAAGAGATCTTACTGGAAGCACGCAGACCTTCCACCAGAAAAACCTATTCAGCCAGGTGGAAGAGATTCATCATCTGGAATGCTAACAGGGGTCAGGATACAACAGTATTGAGTATACCTCAGATATTGGAATACTTGGCAGAAATGTTTCATATGGGTCTCTCATATTCTTCCATAAAGATTCATGCCTCAGCAATCTCAGCAAAATACAATTGTGATCCACCTGTGTTTTCACATCCTTTGCTAAGACAGTTCCTAAGAGGGATAAAGAATATCAAACTCCCAGGAAACCGCCAGTACCTGCATGGGACCTCAATTTCGTCTTGGAAAAATTAACTCTTCCTCCCTTTGAACCAGCAGCAACTTCAGAAATGCAATTTCTCTCATGGAAAATGGTTTTCCTATTGGCAATCACATCAGCAAGAAGAGTCTCGGAGATACAGGCACTCATGGCAGTACCTCCTTTTCTCATTTTTCATCAGGACAGAGTCTCTGTAAGAACCAATCCTTCATTCATGCCAAAAGTAATTTCCAGGGTGTCTCTAAATCAAGCCATTCACCTGCCTACTTTCTTCCCCAATCCTCAAAACAGGGGGGAAGCACTGCTGCATACTTTGGACATACACAGACAACTACGCTACTACTTGGGCAGAACTAAGGCCACCAGGAAGTCTGACCAACTGCTTGTAGCCTATGCTGCTGGAGTACAAGGAAAAGCAATCTCCAACCAAACAATTTCCAAATGGATTGGACACTGCATCAGATTCTGCTATTCTTTTCATGGAAAAGGTGTGCCAGCCAATATTAGGCCACACTCCACCAGAGCTATAGCCACATCCACAGCTTTCCTAAGAGGAGTGGCTACAAAGGACATTCTAGAGGCTGCTACATGGAGCTCCGTGCATACATTTACCAAGCACTACAACCTGCCTTTATACTCCAGATCCCGAGCAGGCTTTGCTTCGGCAGTCCTGCAGGGCATTTTAGCTACACCATCACTTTCTTAGTTCCAATCACCCCCAGCTTGGCTATGGTATTCAACCCATATGTTATGACTGCAGTTGCATTCTTAAAGGACATAGTACAGTTTTGTACCTACCATAAATGTAGATGTCCGATAGATATGCAACTGCAGTCGGATCCACCCTCCTACCCCTCTGCAACCTTCTTTATGGGTCCACTACCCCTATTCCTATTAGCTGGGGGTATCTCCTATGGTGTATCTGTTTATTACTGTTGTGCATGTCTGGAATTGTTTATCCATTCACCAATTTTAGCCTTCCTAGGAGGGCACCTGGCATCTGGGGCAAGAAACACTGAAGAAGATGGCGTCGGCCGATGCCTTTATACTCCAGCCGTTCTGACGTCGGAGAGGAGGCGACACCAGCCGACACCGGACCCAGGCTTTGGAATCCGGCCGACCGAGGGCTGCCTGAGGCAGGATAACCCATATGTTATGACTGCAGTTGCATATCTATCGGACATCTACATTTATGGTAGGTACAAAACTGTACTTTGTTCACTTTAGCCATAAAGTAAAGCAAAAATTAAACCTAAGCAGAATGTCACTGCACATCATTCTGCATGAGTCAAGGCTCGGTGCTGAACCCTTCTGGACTCTCATCACCTAAACTGATGCCTGCATGAAACCAAGAGTTTTTTCACTGAGCAGATTCAGAACTCTGATCACTTTGTGTTTAAGTGTGTGTGTGTGTGTGTGTGTGTGTGTGTGTGTGTGTGTGTGTGTGTGTGTGTGTGTGTGTGTGTGTGTGTGTGTGTGTGTGTGTGGACTGAAACAAGAGGTGGAGCTCTAAAACATGTAGTGACACAGCTACAATTCTAAATAGCTTGTTCTTCAACTGCGTTGATTGCTGTGTATGAAATTAGAATAACCCAGACTTAGGTTTACCATAGTGTGTGACACAATCACTTTTGTCATTTCACTATGTTTGCTTTTTATTGGCCTGTTATTCCTCTCTCATTCAACATTCATATTCAAGGATATTTCTGTCTTATTTATAAAACAGCAGTGTGATGGACAGCTGCCCAGCAGCTCTTAGCTCCTTAAGGAGCAGGGAACACATTAGTTGAGCTCCTTATGTTGAAGGGTGGAGGTGGGGCTTCCATTATCCACAATCAAGAGGAAGAAGAGAGATGAGGTAAAACTCATTCATGAAATCAAGGAAGATGAGTAATTGCTAAGTCGCTAATCTCTGCATGTTCTAATCCATGTTTCTGTGAACACTTGTGATTCCCCTTGCAGAGCCTTTGTTTCCAGTGAAGACCTTCCACTAAGTCCCAGACATGAGCAGGCAAAACGACTGCTGGAAAGAGCACGTATGAAGGCCAGGACTCATCCTCTCAAAGCTGACCATACTATCCAACCTCTCAAGCAAGACAGTTTGTAAGTACTTTACCTTAACCTAATTAATGAGATGTAGTGTCTGATGTAGAGTCTTGATTTTACTGTGTTATAAAAATATTTGCTGCTTTATTTACAGTAGTAATCTTTACCCCCCCCAGGCTTGACCTCTGCCCTGTTTTAAACTACCGGTCTGGAAATATAAGCTGCGTAAATCAACAGTTCGCAGCAGCATATCTGGTATAGCTGGCTTATCAATTTTAATAATATATCACATTTTTGTGAGGTAACAAGTTTAAAAACCAAGCACTTCCTACCGTAAAATCGCTTTTTCCATAATATAGTTTTGTGATATTTTTATGCACTCACTCTGTTCATAATAAAAGACAGTTTTTTTGTGGCTAGAAATTACTTTTAAGTTGCTTTCTACTACTGTCCAAATAGTTGTTCTGATAATTAATACTGAAAATGTTTTCCTACATTGTCTGAATTAAATGTTAAGTTTTGAGAAAAATATTTCATGTTGCTAGGAAGCTAAAGTATTTGACAAAATGCACTTATATGTCCTTAGGAGAAAAAATATAAGAATAGCAATTGATGACATAATGAGAGCATTTTAATATGCTGGTCCACTTTGAAGTAAGTAACTTAAATAATTAGCAGGTTTAACATTAGTTTTTAGGCATTTATTGTTTTTTCTTTATTTTTGAAGAACTTCAAGAGGACTTTTTAACATTCTGAATTTCATTGTCTAATATTAAGACAAAACATGAAAGACATTTATCAAGGAAAGTGCATGATAGAACACATTACTGGCTTTACAATAAGAAGTGAATAAGAAAGCAAAGCACTAACCCTTGCCTGGGGATTGAACCTAGAACCGCTGATATTTCATGCTTTTGTCAGTGCCACTGGTCCAATAAGGAGTCTCTGGACAGTTAGGTACCTGGTTTCCCCTTAGATCATTTGTTTAGTTGTTAATACAGTATTAGGTTAATGGTTTGTTATGCATCTGATGTTTGTATGTTCAAAATCACTATCAAGGTGGACTGGTTTACTAGTTGAAAGAAGAAACAACATCCAAGCTTCTATGGACCTCCAAGGCATCATACAAAATGCAAAGATTTAGTACAGTCAGGAGATAAAGTTTTATTTTATTATTGGTGGCCATGTACTAGAATAAACTTTCATTAGCTGTTCTAACTCTATAACCATATATAAAAGATATTTTGACTTATGGGTGGAACCTTTTGTCTTTACGACTATTAATTTGTTGTCAGTGTATTAACATGGTCATTCTGCCACAAACTATGAAACTGAAGGAATTTTTCATATGTGGCACAGATCTGATTATGTCTTTTATGTGTTTTTATACTATACTAATATTTCCCTTTAGTGTGATTCTTAAATTTTGTTTCAGATTTCCAACTTTTAAGTCTAATTTTAACATTTTTTTTATGTGTGCTGGCCAACCTAACATCATTGGGTTTAAAGTATACATTTTTGTTTTTTTATTTCAGCAGAATTGTTACGTTCACAAAGAGACTATAAATTATTTTTAATTATACCAGTGCATATTTGTTCATAGTTTGGAAGAGTTCAAAGACGTTTTGTCATTCAGGGGCTGCTTATTTAGCCCGGATATGTTTATCCCAAAAACAAAAGAAGCAATATTCCAAAAAGGCAGTGTGCCAGGCTGAAGTTAAACACTAAACGCACAAGTTAGATGCTGGTAACTTGAAGACAAAGACAGCAGTGAAATGGTGAACAAGTACATAACAAAGATTGTAAAATAAGTAAATACTATTGTTTAGCAAGGATGTATGGAAGAAATGGATGGCAGGTATATACCATTTAGAAGAAAAACTGGCATGTTTTATCTGAAGATTTCTGAAGTGTATCTGTTGGTATTTCTTTACATTTATTTACAAACTTTTCCCAGAAACTTGCAACACTGGCTTAAGTGGAAAGGACATTTACATTTTAGCAGTATAATCATTTTGAATATTTCCAAGAGGGAGCTGAGACAGTTAACTGAGTATTTCATAATATTGTATCAGTTTTAATTTATTTCAGTACATAGTGGGTTGTATCCCTATGTCTCCAATTTATAAAACAAAGTTGGAAATCCATGTGTCAGCTTTTTTTATGGATAGTGTTTTGAGTGAACTCTCCTGTGTTCCTGCAGAGAAAACTGATGTTTTTGTACACCTAGGCACAGGTAACATGCTAACAATTTTGGTATCTCTTCAAGCCATACAAAATACAAAATGGAGGAATTGCTTAATTGTACATGTAATTGTTAGCAGCGTAAGACATTTCAAAGGTAGCATGTGGTTTGTTCTAACAAGTCGGGTGCTGATGTCAAGCATAATGATGAAATAGTCACTTAACAGTGAAAGTAATTACTGGGATTTCACTTTTTCTGTGCTGTGTGATCGAGATAATAAAAGGAACATACCATGTAGTATTTACTTAACATATTACTACAGGAGTATAGAAGAGGCCAACCATATACATAAGCCAGCCCATCCACATTCCCCTTTCAGTTGCATTTCAGCCTTCAATGCACCAGTCCTGATAGAACTTGTCACTCAAATATTATACATTATGTAACAGCATCTCCCTCCATCCCATCACCATATCCCCACATCACTGGTAATATAAAATGGGTTTACTATCAAAATTTTGACAATGTTTTTTGCAAGTAGTGACATACTTGGAAAAACATTGTCAAAATTTACGATAGTGTCAGTCAAAATAATGAACCAGAAAAATGTCAACAATTCGAAATCGAATTGTTGACATTTTTCGAACCTACATCGACATCTGGCACCATTCAACACACATTTTGCAGGATGGCAAGCCCCCCTGCACACTTCATGTGGGGGGGTCTGCACCCTCCACACCCCCTGCTACTTATGTATACAAACTCCAAGATCACACTACAGTGAAGGAAGGGGTAAATTTCCCAATCCCTACTGTAGTGTGATCTCCATTCAAGATAACAAATCCACAAGAGCAAATGCACACTAGCATTCACTCTTGTGGATTCATCATTTTTCAACTTAAAAATTCCCCCACTCGGAAAATTGCCTTTCGACTTTTAAAGTCTCATAACTGGCATGTGACATTTTGATAGTAAACCTATAAAATGACACCAGTTAATCCGCTGACTTATCCATAATTGCTGGTAATGTACAGTAACACCATCCACTCCATTGTCATATACCTGATCACTGGTAATGTACAGCATCACCACTCTCTTCATTATCATATACCTGATCAGTGGTAATGTACAGTATCACTACTCTCTCTGTTGTGATATACCTGATCACAGGTAATGTACAGCATCACCACTCGCTTCATTATCATATACCTGATCAGTGGTAATGTACAGTATCACTACTCTCTCTGTTGTTATATACCTGATCACAGGTAATGTGCAGTATCAATACTCTCTCTGTTGTGATATACCTGATCACAGGTAATGTACAGTATCAATACTCTCTGTTGTGATATACCTGATCACAGGTAATGTACAGTATCACTACTCTCTCTGTTGTGATATACCTGATCACAGGTAATGTGCAGTATCAATACTCTCTCTGTTGTGATATACCTGATCAGTGGTAATGTACAGTATCACTACTCTCTCTGTTGTGATATACCTGATCACAGGTAATGTACAGTATCACTACTCTCTCTGTTGTTATATACCTGATCACAGGTAATGTACAGTATCACTACTCTCTCTGTTGTGATATACCTGATCACAGGTAATGTACAGTATCACTACTTTCTCTATTGTCCTATACCTTATCAGTGGTAATGTGCCACATCACCACTCTCTCCCTTGTCATATACCTGAACAGTGGTAATATACAGTAACACCACTCTTTAAAATGTCATGTACCTGATCATTGGTAATGTACAGTAGCACCACTCACTCCATTGTCATACACATGATAAGTGGTAAGGTACTATAAAACAAGTCTCTCCATTGTTGTATACCTTAATTGGGGTAATGTACAGTAACATCGCTCTCTCCATTGTCATATACCTGAAGAGTAGTACTGTACAGTAACATGACTATATATGTTATTATATACTTGGTCAGTTGTAATGTGGAGTAATGCAGGTCTGTCCCTTGTCATATACCTGTGCAGTGGTAATATACAGTAAAACCACTCTTTCCAATGTCATATACCTGATCACTGATAATGTACATAATCTCCACTCTCTCCGTTGTTATATACCTTCATACACCTGATTACTATTAATGTACAGTATTAGCACTCTCACCATAGTCATATACTTGGTAACTGGTAATGTTCAGTGCAGCTGTAATGTACAGTTACCTGATCACTGGTAATTTACAATAACACCACTTTCTCCTTTGTCATATAACTAATAACTGGTAATGTACAGTCTCTCCACTCTCTGCATAGTCATATACCTGATCACAGGTTATGCACAGTATCACCACTCTCTCCATTATCATATACCTGCTAACTGTTAATGTACAGTAACATTAATCTCTGCATTGTCAAAAACATGGCCACTAATAATGTACACTGACACCACTCTCTCCATTGTCATATACTTGATCAGTGGTAACATACTGTGAGATCAGTCTCTCTGTTGTCATATACTTTAACAGTGGTTATATATAGTAACACCACTCTCTCTATTGTCATATACCCGATCTCTGGTAATGTACAATCTGAAGTTGTTAATTTTCTTCCTATTCATCACTGATGGGTTCAGTTCCGAGCCTTCAGAATCGAATCGGCCTTATACCAAGCTTGCGTGCACCAAAAACTCTCAAGATAAGCTGCTACCCACAATGCCCTTCACTCAGTTACCTCAGATCTCGTTTGCTGCACAGCCATATAGCAGCATTTCACCAAGCTTTCCAGTTAAGTGTTATATTTTTTCTAAATTTTACAAGTTTTTGTGGATTTTTCCTGTTAGTTTGCTAATTTCTTGTGACTTTACTACACTCAGCTCTACCCACAGGTATTTCCTTGTTGGTATTGGCCCTGCTACCCTTGTGGTATTCCCAATACCATTGTTGGTATTTCCCTCTTTCCTTCTTTTCTTTACTTTCTTCTATTTTTGTGTGTGTGAGTGTTTCCTATTATGTCTGAGAAGAAAGGGACTATGGGGTTTAAACACTGCTCTTCTTGTAGTGGTAAACTCCAGAATAGTGACCTTCATGAAGAGTGTGTGGATTGTTTGGGGGTTCCGCACTTATCAGCAAAACCTGCATGTGATATTTGTGTCAGCGAACGCTGAATGAGTGACAAAATAAATTGATCCTTAAGGGACTGCTTCCTTTGCCTTTTTCAGAGGCTATTTCTGCATCAGAGGTCTCATCATCTCCTTCTGTGGACAAGAAACATCCTTGCTCAGACCACTCTTCACCGGTCAGTGATAGGGGCAAAAGCCATAAGCACAAGGCCCATAAGATTTCCACTGAGCACCGTACTGCCTCCTCGGTTCCGACCACCTCAGCTCTGAGTTTGGCTCCAGTGATTCATACCGAGGTCGCCTTGTCGGTGCCTGCCCCGGCTCCGATGACTATGGCTCCAACTACAACCTCGGTTCTGACCAGTTTGTCTACCTCCATCTTGGCACCGACGTCCCCCATCTCCATCCCGACATCGGTTTCAACAACAACTTCGGAGCCATTATTGACCTCCACCCAAGCTGTGACCTTGGCTCTGAGCCCGGCTCTGATAATTCCTTTGTTGCCGGTTTCCAAATTGGAATCATTGGTGCCATTCTGTGATACGCCATGAACCCAGTACTCTCCATCTGTGGATCCATTTGCTGGACAAGCCTTCAGTCCCTTTTTGGACCGGCCTGATTACCCATCAGGGGCATCGGTAAGGTCCACCAGGAACCTTTCAGAATTGGATGTGGTGTGCCTTTTTGATCAGCTTCTGACCGCTAGGGAAATTACAAATTTTCCTAGACCCCATCCCACTGTGGGCTTTGGGTCTATTACACTGGTGACCCCTACATACTCTTCTCCCTTGGTTCCCAGGCACATATAACCAATGTCTATGAGAGGACCCCTTTCCTCGGTGCCAACAATGACAGTGTCTGAGGTTCCGAGGCCCCTTTGGGTGTCGGTTCCGTCGGAAACCACCCTTCCTCAATCTCATGCTTGGGGGGGTGGAACCCTCGGTTCTGGCCATGGTTCCAGCTGTGTTGCCGATTCCATCTTTGGGTCCGAGGGTAACTCCGGCCCCGAGTTTGCTTGAGACTCCATTCCCAGGAGCAGGGTGTGACCCCGGTTCCGAAATTGTCTTCTTCGGTTCCGGGTTCCCATTCCTTTTCAGGTGGGTCTGCTTTCTGGGTGATGGAGAGGATGCTTGCTTGTAGCAATCCTCCTACATCGGTCATCCCACCAGTTCCCTCTGAGCCGCAGCTGTCAAAGGCCACCTCCCCAGGACTCCGAAAGCACAAGGCCTAGGAAACCCCTGTTCAGGGTATTTCCCTTTCTGAGTCCTCTTCGGATTCTCCCACTGAAGAACCCCCTAAGAAATGGGTGTGTAAGAGGAAATAAATGGACTCCCCAGAGGAGTCCCTCATGGAAGATATGGACTACGATGATGGGGAAGGATCCCCATGGTCACCCCCTGACAATGTCTCATTTGGAGACATCCTGGAAATTTTGAAACAGAGGGATGACTGGAAGCCCACCAATCCTTCCTCAGAGGAATCCATATTCCTGCAGGCCTTCTGCTCTCTGCCCTCTACTTCTTGGGTGACCCCCCCCCCGTCGATGAGTTGGTCACGCTCATCGTGCAGTGGGCGTGGAAGAACCCTGACACCATTGAGGCCATCCCTAGGAGATCAGATAAAATACTCTCCCCTCCAGGGGATCAACCCCATTGGTCTAGAGGTTTGCCGGTAGACGCTATGGTGGTGGCGGTAGCCACGAAAAAGGACCTTGCAGAGGAAAGTCCTGCTGTTCACTCACCCAATAGAGAGTCCTGGGCAGTGGACAGGTTAGGGAAGTGAGTTTTTGCATCAGCAACCTTTGCAGTCAGGTCTCTGAACATTTTGGCATGTTTTACGAGGCTCCAGAGAGCTCTCATGACCGAACTCTCTGTAACCCTCACGGGTCAAGTTTCGGACTGGGCATGTGATAAGTTGCTTTCCAACTTGCCACCCTACAGTCAATATCCAATTCGTCCATGAGGTTGCTGTCCCACGCAACCAAAGGAGCGGCTAGAGCTGTTGGTGCAGGCGTAGTCATGAGATGCCACACCTGGATGCGCATTTGTGACTGTGCAGACTCCTTCAAGTCTTCCTTTTTAAATGCCCCTATCAAACCATCAGCTCTGTATGGTGCTAAGGTCAAGGATATATTAGCCAGGTGTGAGCAGGATGGGAAGACCTTGTCTGCCGTGGGCCTATGCTTTTCCAAACCTCAGCGTGTCTTCTCCAGGAACCTGAGGAGTGGGAAGATGTGGCACAAGAAGTCTCAAGGTCCTTTCCAATGTGGTGAGGACTCCCCCAGAGGCAGAGGGGGTTCCAGTAATGGAAGACGCCCCTTTTGGGACAGAGGGGGTTCCCGGAATCAGGACTCCAGAGATTCCTTCTCGGGAAGACCATATCAGCGCTTCTGAAGTGTTGCCCAATTGCTTTCCTCTGGAAGCAGTCCAGGCACGTTTCTCTCTGCACCAAGCTGCCTGGCTCTCTATTACAAACAATCAGTGGGTGCAGAGAATCATTACCAGAGGCTATCACATTCCCCTAATATCTTATCCAAGACCTCCAAAATCCCTTCCCGATGTTCCACCCAGTCAAAGGGAGGAGGCAGCTTCCAAGATACGAAAATTATGTCAAAAATTAGTCATCCAACAGGTCCCCCCAGACCAGTGTGGATCAGGGTTCTACTCAAGATTTTTTTTAGGTGCCAAAGAAGATCGGGGACTGGAGGCCCATTTTGGATCTCAACCAGCTAAACAAATCAATAGTTCAGACCAAGTTCCGCATGGTCACGATTCAATCCATCCTTCCCTTTCTGCGGGAGGGTGTGTGGATGTGCTCATTAGACCTCCAGGATGCGTATTACCACATCAAGATGGACAAGTGCTCCAAAAGTCTCCTTCCCTTCTGACTGGGAGCCAATCACTACCAATTCAGAGCCCTGCCATTCGGTCTTTTGATGGCCCCCAGAGTGCTCACGAAATG
This sequence comes from Protopterus annectens, assembly GCF_019279795.1. Taxonomy (NCBI): domain Eukaryota; kingdom Metazoa; phylum Chordata; order Ceratodontiformes; family Protopteridae; genus Protopterus; species Protopterus annectens. Next base: position 973,788,005 of record NC_056744.1, read on the forward strand.
CCTAGAAGTGGTCACAGCTCATCTGAGGCTTCAGGGATTCCAGGTGTTTCTGCATCTAGACGACTGGCTCCTCTCCACCCCGCCAAGCGCCTTCTGGTCAGGGCCCTCCGCTACACTCTAGTACTAGCAGAGTCACTGGGCATCACCATCCACTGGGAAAAATCCAACCTTCAGCCCTCACAACAATTGGAATTCACAGGGGCAATATTCAACACTCAATCAAGTGTGGTCTCTCTTCCTCCTCACAGGCTTCAGAGATTAAGGGCACAAGTTCAAGTGATACTCTGTCAAAGAAAGGTGTCTGCAAGGGAAGTGCTCCAGACTCTGGGGTCTATGGCTGCAGCCATCCCAATTGTTCCCCTAGCCAGATTACACATGAGACTGCTATAATGGCTTCTTCAGTCCCAGTGGATATCCATACTTCACCCCCTGAGCTCACAGATCCTCATCACCAACACTTGCAAACAAGATCTCCTCTGGTGGATGAGTTCAAACGAAAATATTTGATGTCACCCCTTCCAGGATCATCAACCCAGTGCTACGGTGACCACGGATTTATTTATTTTATTTATTTCCAGTTTGATAACCGGGGATGTCCACTGGGCTCAAAGGGCCCATTTTCAGTGGAGGACCAGGGAGAAAAGCTCCACAATAAAAACAATTGCACAAATTAAACAATTAAAACAAGCAAGCAAGGAATTATACATTTGTACAAATTGCATAGAATAATGCAAAAAAAACCACATACATATGAAATACATAAAATAATAGTTAAATGAGAAGTAGTGGAATGAGGAGGAGAAAAGAATAAAAAAGACAGGTAAAGGAAAAGAAGAAGAACTAGAGGAAGATTCAATTTACGTTCAAGGTCAAAAAGCCATTTACATGTAGAGCCATTTACAGAGAGTAGGGATGGGAACATATGTACAGCATTTACACAGAGTGTATACAGGGGAGAAATTCATTATATGATAGAAGCTGATGGTGGGGAGCTGTGGAACAGCAGGATGTAGAGGTGCTTGAAGGAGATAATGTCTAGTTGCTGGGATGCTTCCCTGATAGGGTGGGGGTGCCACTTCCAGGGAAAGTCAGTCCCGGGCACATGGTCCAGTAGAGAGGTCAACTTGCATATCAATATCCTGGAGTTAAGAGTGGTGCTATTGGCATTGCAAGCTTTCCACCTGCTCCTTCCATCCAGAATGATTGCTATCCAGTCAGACAACTTGTCCATTGTCTGTTACATAAACAAACAGGGAGGGGCCAAATTCTACCCACTATGTCGTGAAGCCATGAGAATCTGGCAGTGGGCAATAGCTTCCAACCGCTTTCTGATCACTACGCATATCCCAGGGAGCTCCAACGTGATTGCGGACAGACTAAGCAGATGCATTCTCCGTCCTCATGAGTGGTCTCTCAATCCGAGTATGACGGCAGAAATCTTCAGCCGTTAGGGCCAGCCATGCTGCAATCTTTTCGTCTCTCCCTCAAACACAAAATGCAGCAACTACTTTGCCCTCTTTCCCCTCACAGGGAGTCACCAAGAGATGCTTTGATTCACGACTGGCCCATGGGTCTCCTTTATGCTTATCCTCCAATTCCCCTGATTCCTCTTTTTCTAAAGAAAGCTATTCGGTTGAGAAGCAAAGTGATCCTCATTGCCCTGTTTTGGCCTCGTCAAGTGTGTTTTCCCTTCCTCCGACCTCATCTGTTACAACCTCCTTGGATCCTAGTCACTCATCAGGACTTCATATCTCACCCACAAGGGCTGACTCGCCCAAATCTGTCCACTCTCATGCTGACGGCTTGGTTTCTCCACTTCCGTTAGTTGCCAGGCAGGAAACCCTTTCTTCATCTGTCCATGATATTATCCTGGCCTCACATAAACCATCCACCAGAAAACTTTACAGGGACAAATGGAAAAGATTCTCTATTTGGTCACATAATCGGAAGCTAGATCTGTTCTAAGCTCCTGTAGCTACTATTCTTCATTATCTTCCTGAGCTGTTCAACAATGGTGCATCAGCTTCCACCATTCGAGTCCATTTAGCAGCTATTTCCAACTTCCATAATGGGTCAGATGGAGTTTCGCTTATTTCCATCCAACTTTTCAAGACCTTCCTCAAGGGAATTTTCCACAGCAGATGTCCCATCAGGGAGCTGGTGGAGGCATGGAATCTCTCCCAGGTTCTCCAGTCTCTCTCTCTCTCTACCCCCTTTTGAGCCTGCGGCAACATGTGATCTAAAATTCCTTTCATGGAAATCCTTATTTCTGGTGGCGGTCACTTCTGCCAGATGAATATCTGAATTGCAAGCCTTATGTATCAAGAGCCCTTATCTGAGCTTCATTAAGGACAGAGTATCACTTCGTACTAACCCATCCTTTCTTCCCAAGGTGTTTTCTGACTTTTCTATTAATCAATCCATTGAGCTCCCTGTAGTCTTTCCAAATTATTCAAACAAGGGAGAATACTGCCTACATTCATTGGATGTTCATAGACAATTACGTTTCTACCTGGACAGAACTAAGTCCTTTCTCAAGTCGGACCAACTTTTCGTTTCCTTTGTGGCCCCTAGAATGGGAGGTGCAGTATCGAAATTTACCTTGTCAAAATGGATCAGAGATTGCATTAGCTTTTCATATTCGCTTACGAATGAATCTAAGCCTTGTCAAATCAAAGCTCACTCAACTAGAGCTATTGCAGCATCGGTTGCCTTCCACTCTAGGGCCTCCATGGATGACATCTGTGTAGCTGCCATTTGGGCCAAACCCCATACCTTTATCAAGCATTATAATTGGATCTGATCTCCAGGGGAAGAGCGACCTTTGGTTCAGTGGTCCTCAGGAATGTTCTTCCATAAGGGCCATGCAGGTTCTTCAAGTAGCTTGGGATTCTGTCCCATCAGTGATGAATAGGAAGAAGATTAACAACTTCAGATAAAGAAGTTATGTCTTACCATAACGTTCCATCTGAGTTGTTGATCTTCTTCCAGTTATCACACCCTCTCACCCACCCCCACCAAAGGTTCCTGGCAGATCTTCTGGGTCTTTGTGATGTTTCAGGGTTTCTGCACAGAGATGGCCTTTGACTTTTTGGTTCTTCTATATGTTGCATGAAAACTCGATCTGAGGTAACTGAGTGAAGGGCATTGTGGGTAGCAGCTTAGCTCAAGCGTTTTTGGTGCACGCAAGCTTGGTATGAGGCCAACTCGGTTCCGAGGGCTCAGAACCGAACCCATCAGTGATGACTGGAAGAAGATCAACAACTCAGATGGAACGTTATGGTAAGACATAACTTCTTTTTATCACCAGTCTCACCACTGTCATAAACCTGATCACTGGTAATGTACAGTATCACCAGTCTCACCATTGTCATAAACCTGATCACTGGTAATGTATAGTATCAGCCATCTCACCATTGCCATATATCTGATCTCTGGTAATGTACAGTATCACCAGTCTTACCATTGTCATAAACCTGATCACTGGTAATGTACAGTATCACCAGTCTCACCATTGTCATATACCTGATCTCTGATAATCTGCATTGTCAGAAACCTGATCACTGGTAATGTACAGTATCAGCAGTCTCACCATTGTCATATACCTGATCACTGGTAATGTACAGTATCACCAGTCTCACCATTGTCATATACCTGATCTCTGATAATCTGCATTATCACCAGACAACCATTGTCATAAACCTGATCACTGGTAATGTACAGTATCACCAGTCTCACCATTGTCATAAACCTGATCACTGGTAATGTACAGTATCACCAGTCTCACCATTGTCATATACCTGATGTCTGGTAATGTACAATCTCACCACTGTCATAAACCAGATCACTGGTACTGTACAGTATCACCAGTCTCACCATTGTGATATACCTGATCTCTGGTAATGTACAGTATCACCAGTCTCACCATTGTCATAAACCTGATCACTGGTAATGTACAGTATCACCAGTCTCACCATTGTCATAAACCTGATCACTGGTAATGTACAGTATCATCAGTCTCACCATTGTCATATACCTGATCTCTGATAATGTACATTATCACCGGACAACAATTGTCATAAACCTGATCTCTGATAATGTACATTATCACCAGTCTCACCATTGTCATATACCTGATCACTGGTAATGTACAGTATCACCAGTCTCACCATTGTCATATACCTGATCACTGGTAATGTACAGTATCACCAGTCTCACCATTGTCATAAACCTGATCACTGGTAATGTACAGTATCACCAGTCTCACCAATGTCATATACCTGATCTCTGGTAATGTACAGTCTAACCTGTCTCACCATTGTCATAAACCAGATCACTGGTAATGTAGAGTATCACCAGTCTCACCATTGTCATATACCTGATCTCTGGTAATGTACAGTATCACCAGTCTCACCATTGTCATAAACCTGATCACTGGTAATGTACAGTACCACCAGTCTTACCATTGTCATATACCTGATCTCTGGAAATTTACATTATCTCGAGTCAACCATTGTCATAAACCTGATCACTGGTTATGTACAGTGTCACCAGTCTCACCATTGTTATAAACCTGATCACTGGTAATGTAAGGTATCACCAGTCTCACCATTGTCATAAACCTGATTACTGGTAATGTACAGTGTCACCAGTCTCACCATTGTCATAAACCTGATCACTGGTAATGCAAGGTATCACCAGTCTCACCATTGTCATAAACCTGATCACTGGTAATGTACAGTATCACCAGTCTCACCATTGTAATAAACCTGATCACTGGTAATGTACATTACCACCAGTCTCACCATTGTCTTAAACCTGATCACTGGTAATGTACAGTATCACCAGTCTCACCACTGTCATATACCTGATCACTGGTAATGTACAGTCTCACCAGTCTCACCACTGTCATAAACCTTATCACTGGTAATGTACAGTATCACCAGTCTCATCATTGTCATAAACCTGATCACTGGTAATGTACAGTATCACCAGTCTCACCATTGTCATAAATCTGATCACTGGTAATGTACAGTATCACCATTCTCACCATTGTAATAAACCTGATCACTGGTAATGTACAGTATCAGCCGTCTCACCATTGCCATATATCTGATCTCTGGTAATGTACAGTATCACCAGTCTTACCATTGTCATAAACCTGATCACTGGTAATGTACAGTATCACCAGTCTCACCATTGTCATATACCTGATCTCTGATAATCTGCATTGTCAGAAACCTGATCACTGGTAATGTACAGTATCAGCAGTCTCACCATTGTCATATACCTGATCACTGGTAATGTACAGTATCACCAGTCTCACCATTGTCATATACCTGATCTCTGATAATCTGCATTATCACCAGACAACCATTGTCATAAACCTGATCACTGGTAATGTACAGTATCACCAGTCTCACCATTGTCATAAACCTGATCACTGGTAATGTACAGTATCACCAGTCTCACCATTGTCATATACCTGATGTCTGGTAATGTACAATCTCACCACTGTCATAAACCAGATCACTGGTACTGTACAGTATCACCAGTCTCACCATTGTGATATACCTGATCTCTGGTAATGTACAGTATCACCAGTCTCACCATTGTCATAAACCTGATCACTGGTAATGTACAGTATCACCAGTCTCACCATTGTCATAAACCTGATCACTGGTAATGTACAGTATCATCAGTCTCACCATTGTCATATACCTGATCTCTGATAATGTACATTATCACCGGACAACAATTGTCATAAACCTGATCTCTGATAATGTACATTATCACCAGTCTCACCATTGTCATATACCTGATCACTGGTAATGTACAGTATCACCAGTCTCACCATTGTCATATACCTGATCACTGGTAATGTACAGTATCACCAGTCTCACCATTGTCATAAACCTGATCACTGGTAATGTACAGTATCACCAGTCTCACCAATGTCATATACCTGATCTCTGGTAATGTACAGTCTAACCAGTCTCACCATTGTCATAAACCAGATCACTGGTAATGTAGAGTATCACCAGTCTCACCATTGTCATATACCTGATCTCTGGTAATGTACAGTATCACCAGTCTCACCATTGTCATAAACCTGATCACTGGTAATTTACAGTACCACCAGTCTTACCATTGTCATATACCTGATCTCTGGAAATTTACATTATCTCGAGTCAACCATTGTCATAAACCTGATCACTGGTTATGTACAGTGTCACCAGTCTCACCATTGTTATAAACCTGATCACTGGTAATGTAAGGTATCACCAGTCTCACCATTGTCATAAACCTGATTACTGGTAATGTACAGTGTCACCAGTCTCACCATTGTCATAAACCTGATCACTGGTAATACAAGGTATCACCAGTCTCACCATTGTCATAAACCTGATCACTGGTAATGTACAGTATCACCAGTCTCACCATTGTAATAAACCTGATCACTGGTAATGTACATTATCACCAGTCTCACCATTGTCTTAAACCTGATCACTGGTAATGTACAGTATCACCAGTCTCACCACTGTCATATACCTGATCACTGGTAATGTACAGTCTCACCAGTCTCACCACTGTCATAAACCTTATCACTGGTAATGTACAGTATCACCAGTCTCATCATTGTCATAAACCTGATCACTGGTAATGTACGGTATCACCAGTCTCACCATTGTCATAAATCTGATCACTGGTAATGTACAGTGTCACCAGTCTCACCATTGTAATAAACCTGATCACTGGTAATGTACATTATCACCAGTCTCACCATTGTCATAAACCTGATCACTGGTAATGTACACTCCCACCAGTCTCACCACTGTCATAAACCTTATCACTGGTAATGTACAGTATCACCAGTCTCACCATTGTCATAAACCTGATCACTGTTAATGTACAGTATCATCAGTCTCACCACTGTCATAAACTTTATCACTGGTAATGTACAGTATCACCAGTCTCACCATTGTCATATACCTGATATCTGGTAATGTACTGTCTCACCAGTCTCACCATTGTCATAAACCAGATCAATGGTAATGTACAGTATCAGCAGTCTCACCATTGTCATATACCTGATCTCTGGTAATGTACAATATCACCAGTCTTAGCACTGTCATAAACCTGATCACTGGTAATGTACAGTATCACCAGTCTCACCATTGTCATATACCTGATCTCTGATAATGTGCATTATCACCAGACAACCATTGTCAGAAACCTGATCACTGGTAATGTACAGTATCACCAGTCTCACCATTGTCATAAACCTGATCACTGGTAATGTACAGTATCATCAGTGTCACCATTGTCATAAACCTGATCACTGGTAATGTACAGTATCACCAGTCTCACCATTGTCATAACCCTGATCACTGGTAATGTACATTATCATCACTCTCCCGTTGTCATAAACCTGATCACTGGTAATGTACAGTATCAGCAGTCTCACCATTGTCATAAACCTGATCACTGGTAATGTACAGTATCACCAGTCTCACCATTGTCATATACCTGATGTCTGGTAATGTACAGTCTCACCATTGTCATAAACCAGATCACTGGTACTGTACAGTATCACCAGTTTCACCATTGTCATATACCTGATCTCTGGTAATGTACAGTATCTCCAGTCTCACCGTTGTCATAAACCTGATCACTGGTAATGTACAGTATCATCAGTCTCACCATTGTCATATACCTGATCTCTGGTAATGTACATTATCACCAGTCAACCATTGTCATAAACCTGATCACTGGTAATGTACAGTGTCACCAGTCTCACCATTGTTATAAACCTGATCACTGGTGTAATGTAAGGTATCACCAGTCTCACCATTGTCATAAACCAGATCACTGGTAATGTACAGTCTAACCAGTCTCACCATTGTCATATACCTGATCTCTGATAATGTACATTATCACCAGACAACCATTGTCATAAACCTGATCACTGGTAATGTACAGTATCACCAGTCTCACCATTGTCATAAACCTGATCATTGGTAATATACAGTATCATCAGTGTCACCATTGTCATAAACCTGATCGATGGTAATGTACAGAATCACCAGTCTCACCATTGTCATAAACCTGATCACTGGTAATGTACAGTATCACCAGTCTCACCATTGTCATAAACCTGATCACTGGTAATATACATTATCATGACTCTCCCATTGTCATAAACGTGATCACTGGTAATGTACAGTCTCACCAGTCTCACCACTGTCATAAATCTTATCACTGGTAATGTACAGTATCACCAGTCTCACCCTTGTCATAAATCTGATCACTGGTAATGTACAGTATCACCAGTCTCACCATTGTAATAAACCTGATCACTGGTAATGTACATTATCACTAGTCTCACCATTGTCTTAAACCTGATCACTGGTAATGTACAATATGACCAGTCTCATAATTGTCATAAACCTGATCACTGGTAATATACAGTCTCACCACTGTCCTAAAGCTTATCACTGGTAATGTACAGTATCACCAGTCTCACCATTGTCATAAATCTGATCACTGGTAATGTACAGTATCACCAGTCTCACCATTGTCATAAACCTGATCACTGGTAATGTACAGTATCACCAGTCTCACCATTGTCATAAACCTGATCACTGGTAATGTACAGTATCACCAGTCTCACCATTGTCATAAATCTGATCACTGGTAATGTGCAGTATCATCAGTCTCACCATTGTCATATACCTGATATCTGGTAATGTACTGTCTCACCAGACTCACCATTGTCATAAACCAGATCAATGGTAATGTGCAGTATAAGCATTCTCACCATTGTCATATACCTGATCTCTGGTAATGAACAGTATCACCAGTCTTACCATTGTCATAAACCTGATCACTGGTAATGTACAGTATCACCAGTCTCACCATTGTCATATACCTGATCACTGATAATGTGCATTATCACCAGACAACCATTGTCAGAAACCTGATCACTTGTAATGTACAGTATCACCAGTCTCACCATTGTCATAAACCTGATTACTGGTAATGTACAGTATCATCAGTGTCACCATTGTCATAAACCTGATCCCTGGTAATGTACATTATCATCACTCTCCCGTTGTCATAAACCTTATCACTGGTAATGTACAGTATCACCAGTCTCACCATTGTCATAAACCTGATCACTGGTAATGTACAGTATCACCAGTCTCACCATTGTCATATACCTGATGTCTGGTAATGTACAGTCTCACCATTGTCATAAACCAGATCACTGGTACTGTACAGTATCACCAGTCTCACCATTGTCATATACCTGATCTCTGGTAATGTACAGTATCACCAGTCTCACCATTGTCATAAACCTGATCACTGGTAATGTACAGTATCATCAGTCTCACCATTGTCATATACCTGATCTCTGGTAATGTACATTATCACCAGTCAACCATTGTCATAAACCTGATCACTGGTAATGTACAGTGTCACCAGTCTCACCATTGTCATAAACCAAATCACTGGTAATGTACAGTATCACCAGTCTCACCATTGTCATATACCTGATCAATGGTAATGTACAGTATCACCAGTCTCACCATTGTCATAAGCCTGATCACTGGTAATGTACAGTATCAGTAGTCTCACCATTGTCATATACCTGATCTCTGATAATGTACATTATCACCAGCCAACCATTATCATAAACCTGATTACTGGTAATGTACAGTGTCACCAGTCTCACCATTGTCATAAACCTGATCACTGGTAATGTAAGGTATCAACAGTCTCACCATTGTCGTAAACCTGATCACTGGTAATGTACAGTGTCACCAGTCTCACCATTGTCATAAACCTGATCACTGGTAATGCAAGGTATCACCAGTCTCACCATTGTCATAATCCTGATCACTGGTAATGTACAGTTTCACCAGTCTCACCATTGTCATAAACCTGATCACTGGTAATGTACAGTATCACCACTCTTGCCATTGTCATAAACCTGATCACTGGTAATGTACAGTATCACCATTCTCACCACTGTCAAAAACATTATCACTGGTAATGTACAATATCACCAGTCTCACCATTGTCATAAACCTGATCACTGGTAATGTACAGTATCACCAGTCTCACCATTGTCATAGACCTGATCACTGGTAATGTACAGTATCACCAGTCTCACCATTGTCATAAACCTGATCACTGGTAATGTACAGTATCACCAGTCTCACCATTGTCATAAACCTGATCACTGGTAATGTACAGTATCATCAGTCTCACCATTGTCATATACCTGATGTCTGGTAATGTACAATCTCACCACTGTCATAAACCAGATCACTGGTACTGTACAGTATCACCAGTCTCACCATTGTGATATACCTGATCTCTGGTAATGTACAGTATCACCAGTCTCACCATTGTCATAAACCTGATCACTGGTAATGTACAGTATCACCAGTCTCACCATTGTCATAAACCTGATCACTGGTAATGTACAGTATCATCAGTCTCACCATTGTCATATACCTGATCTCTGATAATGTACATTATCACCGGACAACAATTGTCATAAACCTGATCTCTGATAATGTACATTATCACCAGTCTCACCATTGTCATATACCTGATCTCTGGTAATGTACAGTCTAACCAGTCTCACCATTGTCATAAACCAGATCACTGGTAATGTAGAGTATCACCAGTCTCACCATTGTCATATACCTGATCTCTGGTAATGTACAGTATCACCAGTCTCACCATTGTCATAAACCTGATCACTGGTAATGTACAGTACCACCAGTCTTACCATTGTCATATACCTGATCTCTGGAAATTTACATTATCTCGAGTCAACCATTGTCATAAACCTGATCACTGGTTATGTACAGTGTCACCAGTCTCACCATTGTTATAAACCTGATCACTGGTAATGTAAGGTATCACCAGTCTCACCATTGTCATAAACCTGATTACTGGTAATGTACAGTGTCACCAGTCTCACCATTGTCATAAACCTGATCACTGGTAATGCAAGGTATCACCAGTCTCACCATTGTCATAAACCTGATCACTGGTAATGTACAGTATCACCAGTCTCACCATTGTAATAAACCTGATCACTGGTAATGTACATTATCACCAGTCTCACCATTGTCTTAAACCTGATCACTGGTAATGTACAGTATCACCAGTCTCACCACTGTCATATACCTGATCACTGGTAATGTACAGTCTCACCAGTCTCACCACTGTCATAAACCTTATCACTGGTAATGTACAGTATCACCAGTCTCATCATTGTCATAAACCTGATCACTGGTAATGTACAGTATCACCAGTCTCACCATTGTCATAAATCTGATCACTGGTAATGTACAGTATCACCATTCTCACCATTGTAATAAACCTGATCACTGGTAATGTACATTATCACAAGTCTCACCATTGTCATAAACCTGATCACTGGTAATGTACAGTCTCACCAGTCTCACCACTGTCATAAACCGTATCACTGGTAATGTACAGTATCACCAGTCTCACCATTGTCATAAACCTGATCACTGTTAATGTACAGTATCATCAGTCTCACCACTGTCATAAACCTTATCACTGGTAATGTACAGTATCACCAGTCTCACCACTGTCATATACCTGATATTTGGTAATGTACTGTCTCACCAGTCTCACCATTGTCATAAACCAGATCAATGGTAATGTACAGTATCAGCAGTCTCACCATTGTCATATACCTGATCTCTGGTAATGTACAATATCACCAGTCTTACCATTGTCATAAACCTGATCACTGGTAATGTACAGTATCACCAGTCTCACCATTGTCATACACCTGATCTCTGATAATGTGCATTATCACCAGACAACCATTGTCAGAAACCTGATCACTGGTAATGTACAGTATCACCAGTCTCACCATTGTCATAAACCTGATCACTGGTAATGTACAGTATCATCAGTGTCACCATTGTCATAAACCTGATCACTGGTAATGTACAGTATCACCAGTCTAACCATTTTCATAACCCTGATCACTGGTAATGTACATTATCATCACTCTCCCGTTGTCATATACCTGATGTCTGGTAATGTACAGTCTCACCTGTCTCACCATTGTCATAAACCAGATCACTGGTACTGTACAGTATCACCAGTCTCACCATTGTCATATACCTGATGTCTGGTAATGTACAGTCTCACCATTGTCATAAACCAGATCACTGGTACTGTACAGTATCACCAGTCTCACCATTGTCATATACCTGATCTCTGGTAATGTACATTATCACCAGTCTCACCATTGTCATAAACCTGATCACTGGTAATGTACAGTATCACCAGTCTCACCATTGTCATATACCTGATCTCTGGTAATGTACATTATCACCAGTCAACCATTGTCATAAACCTGATCACTGGTAATGTACAGTGTCACCAGTCTCACCATTGTTATAAACCTGATCACTGGTGTAATGTAAGGTATCACCAGTCTCACCATTGTCATAAACCAGATCACTGGTAATGTACAGTCTAACCAGTCTCACCATTGTCATATACCTGATCTCTGATAATGTACATTATCACCAGACAACCATTGTCATAAACCTGATCACTGGTAATGTACAGTATCACCAGTCTCACCATTGTCATAAACCTGATCATTGGTAATATACAGTATCATCAGTGTCACCATTGTCATAAACCTGATCGATGGTAATGTACAATATCACCAGTCTCATAATTGTCATAAACCTGATCACTGGTAATATACAGTCTCACCACTGTCCTAAAGCTTATCACTGGTAATGTACAGTATCACCAGTCTCACCATTGTCATAAATCTGATCACTGGTAATGTACAGTATCACCAGTCTCACCATTGTCATAAACCTGATCACTGGTAATGTACAGTATCACCAGTCTCACCATTGTCATAAACCTGATCACTGGTAATGTACAGTATCACCAGTCTCACCATTGTCATAAATCTGATCATTGGTAATGTGCAGTATCATCAGTCTCACCATTGTCATATACCTGATATCTGGTAATGTACTGTCTCACCAGTCTCACCATTGTCATAAACCAGATCAATGGTAATGTACAGTATCAGCATTCTCACCATTGTCATATACCTGATCTCTGGTAAAGAACAGTATCACCAGTCTTACCATTGTCATAAACCTGATCACTGGTAATGTACAGTATCACCAGTCTCACCATTGTCATATACCTGATCTCTGATAATGTGCATTATCACCAGACAACCATTGTCAGAAACCTGATCACTTGTAATGCACAGTATCATCAGTGTCACCATTGTCATAAACCTGATCACTTGTAATGCACAGTATCATCAGTGTCACCATTGTCATAAACCTGATCCCTGGTAATGTACATTATCATCACTCTCCCGTTGTCATAAAGCTTATCACTGGCAATGTACAGTATCACCAGTCTCACCATTGTCATAAACCTGATCACTGGTAATGTACAGTATCACCAGTCTCACCATTGTCATATATCTGATGTCTGGTAATGTACAGTCTCACCATTGTCATAAACCAGATCACTGGTACTGTACAGTATCACCAGTCTCACCATTGTCATATACCTGATCTCTGGTAATGTACAGTATCACCAGTCTCACCATTGTCATAAACCTGATCACTGGTAATGTACAGTATCATCAGTCTCACCATTGTCATATACCTGATCTCTGGTAATGTACATTATCACCAGTCAACCATTGTCATAAACCTGATCACTGGTAATGTACAGTGTCACCAGTCTCACCATTGTCATAAACCAGATCACTGGTAATGTACAGTATCACCAGTCTCACCGTTGTCATATACCTGATCAATGGTAATGTACATTATCACCAGTCTCACCATTGTCATAAACCTGATCACTGGTAATGTACAGTATCAGTAGTCTCACCATTGTCATATACCTGATCTCTGATAATGTACATTATCACCAGACAACCATTATCATAAACCTGATTACTGGTAATGTACAGTGTCACCAGTCTCACCATTGTCATAAACCTGTTCACTGGTAATATAAGGTATCATCAGTCTCACCATTGTCATAAACCTGATCACTGGTAATGTACAGTGTCACCAGTCTCACCATTGTCATAAGCCTGATCACTGGTAATGCAAGGTATCACCAGTCTCACCATTGTCATAATCCTGATCACTGGTAATGTACAATATCTCCAGTCTTATCATTGTAATAAACCTGATCACTGGTAATGTACATTATCACCAGTCTCGCCATTGTCATAAACCTGATCACTGGTAATGTACATTATCACCATTCTCACCACTGTCAAAAACCTTATCACTGGTAATGTACAATATCACCAGTCTCACCATTGTCATAAACCTGATCACTGGTAATGTACAGTATCACCAGTCTCACCATTGTCATAAACCTGATCACTGGTAATGTACAGTATCACCAGTCTCACCATTGTCATATACCTGATCACTGGTAATGTACAATATCACCAGTCTCACCATTGTCATAAACCTGATCACTGGTAATGTACAGTATCACCAGTCTCACCATTGTCATAGACCTGATCACTGGTAATGTACAGTATCATCAGTCTCACCATTGTAATAAACCTGATCACTGGTAATGTACATTATCACCAGTCTCACCATTGTCATAAACCTGATCACTGGTAATGTACAGTCTCATCAGTCTTACCACTGTCATAAACCTTATCACTGGTAATGTACAGTATCACCAGTCTCACCATTGTCGTAAACCTGATCACTGGTAATGTACAGTATCACCAGTCTCACCATTGTCATAAACCTGATCACTGGTAATGTACAGTATCACCAGTCTCACCATTGTCATAAATCTGATCACTGGTAATGTACAGTATCATCAGTCTCACCATTGTCATAAACCTGATCACTGGCAATGTACAGTATCACCAATCTCACCACTGTTATAAACCTGATCACTGGTAATGTACAGTATCACCAGTCTCACCATTGTCATAAACCTGATCACTGGTAATGTACATTATCATCACTCTCTCATTGTCCTATACCTGATCAGTTGTAACATACAGTGATATCACCCTCTCTATTTTCATAACCTTGGTCACTGGTAATGTCCAATGACACCATTCTCTCCATTGTTATATACCTGATGAGTGGCAATGTATAGTAATAACACTCTCTCCACTGTCAAATACCTGATCACTGAGAATGTGCAGTATCACCCCTCTGTCTGTTGTGATATACCTGATCACAGTTAATGTACAGTATCACTACTCACTTTGTTGTGATATACCTGATCACAGGTAATGTACAGTATCACTACTCTCTCCATTATCATAGATCTATCACTGATAATATTCAGTATCACTACTGTCTCCATTCTCATATAGCTATTCACTGGTAATATACAGTAATACCACTCTCTCCATTGTCACATAACTAAACTATGGTAATGTACAGTAACACTGCTCTTTCCATTGTTGTATACGTGATTACTGGTAATGTACAGTATCACAATTCTCCATTGTTATATGCCTAATCACTGGTAATGTATGGTAACATCACTCTCTCTGTTGTCATATACCTGATTACTGGTATTGTACATTATCACCACTGTCTCCATTGTCATATACCTGATTGTTGGTAATGTACATTGGCATCACTCTCTCTCCATTGTCATATTCTTGATCTGTGGTAATGCACAATATCACCACTCTCTCCATTGTTATATATCTACACATACATTTTTTTCTGGCAATGTACATTGTCACCCCTCTCCATTGTCATATTTCTGTTCACCGGTAATGTACAGTATCACCACTCAATGTCAATGTCTTGATCAATCACAATGTGCAGTGAGTGATACTTCGCTCTGTTGTCATATACCTGATTGTTGGTAATGTACAGTGACATCACTCTCTCCATTGTCATATTCTTGATCAGTGGTAATGTACAGTATCACCACTTTCTCCATTGTTATATATCTTGCCATTGGTAATATGCAGTAACACTACTCTCTCCATTGTCACATACCTGATTACTGGTAATGTACAGTATCACCATTCTCTCCGTTGTCATTATGCCTAATCATTGTGATTGCTCTTGATAACTGGAAACAGTATCTCTACCATCTGCTCATGGTGTCATTTTCCTGGAAACAGTAGCAAATATAGTAGTACCTCCATTTCACTTTCTTCATTGTCTTGTCCCTGCCAGCAGTTGTTAAATATAATGTCACCACTCTTCCACTCACATTGTCATGCCCATGGCAGCTGTATGCTAGCAGTAGCACCAAAATTGTCATGTTCCTGGCATCAGTGGCTGAGCACTACCCCCCCCCCACTGCACTTCTACTTCATAGTGTTGTATTTTCAGGGGGAGTCTCTGAACAGTGTTTAACCTTAGACCCTCTTGAGATCATCTCTCATGCCATATTGTAGCAGCATTGTTTTAACCATAAGTCTCCTCCCCCAATGCTGAGTGTTGATAGTCATGCTTTCCATACTTTTCTGAGTGACTCATTATGATATTTGTGATGTGGCACAAATTACAGATTCATCACAACAGTTTCATTTCCATTCTGTTGCACTAAAAGGGTTTTTATAGTACAAGTTCTTGCTGCTTCAGAAATACTAAATGTCTGCTTAGCTGAAAATGGAATGGGTGACAATTGATTTAGTTTTTGTAAAATGAAAGTGCCTTCCACCTCAGTGTTCCTGCCTTGTCCTGCTTTCACACACCCTCTAACTTTTCTTGTAAACATATTGCAAGGGACAGATGCACACAGTCCATTTTTTAATCCACCTAGACCCTGCTCTATTCAAGCCTACTGTTCAGCAATCATACGTTGCATTAGCAGTAAAGTAATTTGTGTACCTTTCAATTAGTAAGCTTTATGCTGAGGTGTTTAGGTGAATAATATAGCGTTACTTGTAGTAGAGTATATGTGAAACACAAACTGATGTTTTTAGATTATGCAAAACACAGTCTTCCTTCCACAGCATAAAACCTCTGCATTTGTTTACTTATTTATTTGTTTGTTTTTAAGTTTATAACATTTGATAATTGGGTAGGTGGGCTGGTCCCCAAACCCTTTTCAGCCATGACTTGGGCAACAATTGTAGTAACAATACAAAACAGAACAGTGGAGCAAATAACAAGATATTCTAATATTAAGAAATACTAATTAAAACAAGTTTCAAGAATATACCAATTAGAGTAAGTTGCAAAACATATACTGATATGAAGATATTTATGTTCTCAAAAGTTGATTTACAAGATAATAGTTGCACCACAGACTATATAAAGCATTTTTGCATCATGACAGCTGATGGAGAGAGAATGGTAATTTTTTTTTTTTTAATTTTCATTTACACATTATAATATGAATTCCAGCCAAAGTAATTATCAGGAAGCTTAATCTTTAAGTGCTTTATGTGAAGGCATTTTTACTGAAGCTTAGAAATGTATGTGATTTAAATAATAAGTCTCTGAATGTGCTTTGTTGCTTGATTACTTGATTAATGGTTTTATTGTCTGAATAAGCATTCATTCTCAAGCTGTGCTGTTCCAAGCCTGAAATGCTGTTTACCTTTCCCTGGCAAAGTGCTTGAATGGTTAAAATACAAGGTGTTAAAAGATGTACAGTTTCATTATGTTGTAGGTTTTTGAATATTATTCATTTGCAGTGTACCATAGCTTTGCATTAAAAAATATGACATAGAGTTTGATGACTCCGTTGGATATTAAGAGCAGAGATGGAAGACATTGGTGTTGAGGGTGGGAGTGGAACAGCATTGCACCAAATATAAACTCTGCAAACTGCTATGTGTACTGCTTCTATTACCTTTAAGTGTGAATTATCTGACCCATAAAAAGTGAAATGCTAATACAGTGCAAGTTGCACAAACTAAATGTATCCTCCCCACAATCCAGTTCATTGTATGATTTTGCATCGTGTATCCTGCTGTCTCTGGCTTTAATGATAAATATAGGACAGTACTGACTTCCAAAATGGCTGCACACTGATCAACAGCTTAACCTCAGCTCTCCCCATGTGAAAACAGAAACTGAGAGATAACAGCCAATTATATTGTAAGTCTGAGTAAAATGCAGTTACTGGCTAATAAGTACACTGCCTGGATACCTGCAAAGGAGAAACTAAGAGAGCCTGCAAGAAAATCAACTATTTAAGGTGACAAGGAAACAATGACTGGAAAGACTCATACAGCTACTTAGCAAAAGGCAGTTCAAGTTCTAGCTTTGGGTCATAACATGGCTTCCAATAATCTAGAGGGAAAAATATGTCAGATGTCCCCAAAGATGATTAAAATAAAGAAAACAATGAAGGAGTATATCAACTCAATTAACAAAAGGCTGGAAAATGGAAGAAGCTTTAAACAGATATTCAGACATGCTGATAAAACTGCAAAAATCAGAGGATAAAATAAAGAAAAAGCTGGCTGAGTATGAGACTGCTCAAGAAGAGATGTTTCAAAAAATTGTGGAATTAGAGGATAGAGCACGTAGAGAAAATCTGAAACTTTCTGCTGTACCAGAGAAACTGGAAGGAAAATACTGTATTAATTTTATGAAGCCACAAAGAAGCAAGTGGATTGGTATTCCACAGCAGGAACTGTTAATTGAAAGGGCACACCATGTGTGTGCTCCAAATCTGGCCATTAGAAAGCAGCCAAGACCTTTATTAGTGGAGATGCAAAACTACAAGGAGATAGAGTTGATCCTGCAAAATTGTGACAATAGGGCAAAGTATTAAAAGTTGGAGACAGCCGAGTGTTTGTGGAAAATGATTATTCATTGTACACCAGGCAGAAGAAAAACAGATTTATCCCACTAATGAGGGTATTTTGAGAGACAGGTGTAAGATTCAAACTGCTGTATCCAGCTGTTTTCAGAATATTTTTCCTGGAGGATGAAAGTAATTTTTTGATGCAGAACAGGCTAATGAGAAAATTTAAAAGTTTGTCCAACAAAAAAATGGGCCATCACGCAGAAGGGGACTCTGCTTCTCTTTCTTCTGATAGAAAATCACAGAGAGAGACTTTGCCAGTGAAATCTTCTCCACTGTCCCAAAGGAAAATGCTTGAGAGAGAGAGAAAATCACAGGAATTGACTAGAAGACTTGGGAGAACTGTTGCTAGGGCTGAGGATTATTCTGGCATGCATTTATATTCTACCTAAAACTGCTATTTTGGAGCTTAAAGCATTTTGGGGAGAAATAATCAGCCTTCAGCGGGGAATTTGATTTGCAATAATGAGGATGTATCTGGGGGGCCTAGAAGGAAAAAAATTAACAAAAGAAGGTAGATTTCTGAAGAAATATATGAAACTATTTGGTATGAAAGACATGAATTCAGTAATAGGAACTCAGAGAGAATTTACATATTATTGCCCAAAGTACAGCAAATGGGATAGACTTGATAGAAGTTACAGTGTTGGCTAAATTAATAGAAATCAGTGTTTTTACTGTTTTTATTTTTGTTTTTATTGTTTCACCATATAACTCAATACAAGTATATGAAATGACAAACAATATAATTCATGTTATATGAGAAAATTTTCTAATATTTTGTGAATGACTCTTTGGCCATTATCAAGGATTTAACTCGTTGAGGCATAGAATGAACAAGTTCCCGGCAATTAGTCATAGAAGCTTTGTGCGCCCAAGCTGAAACAAGTTTGTCAGTCAGTTGCTTCTTGTTTGTTATGGTCTTTTTCTTCATCTCTAACTTCAGAATAGCCCACATATTCCCTACTGGATTCATATCTGGGCTGTTATTTGACCATGGTAACCCTTCAATACCATGGACCTCAAGAAAACTTGTCACTTGACGGCCTTTGTGGCATGGGGCATCATCGTGCATGAAGATGAAGCCCCCCCTGTCCTTTTAAATCCCTTCTTTTTTGCCCAGTCACACAGCTGAGGGAGCAGACACTGCTGTAGTATGGGTCCTATACTGTTCCTGCTTCATGTTTCCCTGAACAATGTAGAGCTGACCTGTTCTGAAACGCTCATGACACTCCACACCACACTTGAGTGGGGTGCTTGTCATGCTGAAAGATACAATTGTCCCTCATCTGCTCTCCAGATTGTCATCTGACATATTGTACTTGCTGATCAGAACACTGTATTATGCTCTCATCACTGAAAATTACCTGTCCCAATTTTCTTTTAACCAGTTTTGAAACTGTTTTACCTAGTGCAGTCTTTTTGCCTTCATTTGGTTGGAAAATTTCTGTTTCTTCAGAGGTCTGCAAGCTCAAGACCCAGTGTCCAGAAGTCTCCATCGAACAGTTATGGAACTCACTATAACACCTTGTTGTTCCAGCACCCCCTGCAGGTGTCTACTGTATGCCTTACAATTCCTATGGCATTCTCTGATCAGATATGAATTATCCGGAGGAGTTGTGGACCACATCTGCCAGAATGTCTGGGAGACGACCCTTCATCAGTATTCAGTTTCTTCTGAATTCAGCTGACAGATGGCTGACTAACTCCAACCTTCTTGGTAATTTCTGATCCAGGAACACCGTCTTTGAACAGAAGCTCAACTTTTGCATGAGTTTGTGGCATTAAATCAGCCAATTTGTCCATTTTTAAGACTATAGAGCCACATCATTATGCCATCATTTCTCTTTTGGTAAGTAAGTAATGTGTAGTAATTTCATGAAAAACAGCTTTTTCTTAAAGAATAAGCAAACTGAAATGATTTTGTGAATTTCTGAAAAAGCCAGACTGAAAATCACTAAAGAAACTAAGAAATTTTCATTATATGTCAATATTTCTATTTCACAGCAACACGTGCATTTAATTGAAACTTTGATACACGTCCAATAAGTATTTCAGATCATGCACAAATAATTACTAAGATAAAAATGCATGGTAATGAAGTAAAGATGACATACAGGTGCTTCCCCACCTACCTGTTAAAAAGAGAGGAATTTAAGGAATGGGTACTGGAAATTAGCTGAGAGTTATTAAGGAAGATAGAAAGTACTCAAGAATTTATAGCTAGTGAGTGGGATAAGTGTTTGCATAGATATTTTTATACCCCAAGTAGACTCCAAAGAATTTTTCCTCAAGTAGATGGCAAATTTTGGAGGTGTGATAGGGAAGAAATAAATAAATGGGAACATACATTTTGGGAGTGTAATGAGTTGGCAGACTTTAAAAATTCCCTACAAAGTACTCTGTCAAGAACAAGAATACTGGGCTAGCAAATGAGTGTAACTAAGAAAAATATTTTTTGAGCTGGGATACAGGATCTGAATTGTCTAGACATAGTACGGCGTTGTTCAGTTTAATTATGCTGGCTGCCAAAAAGCAATTGCTAGAAAATGGAAATCAAAATCGAAACCAACTATAATTGAAGTAGTGACTATTATAACAGAGAAAAAAGAACATGAAGTGGGATCTTTAGAAAAGGGTAGGAGTAAATTACATAGAAAAAATGGAAATTGTGGGAATGATACACGCAGAAAAATATTTTGGAGGTGGAATGAGGTTTATAGATGGCAGGAATTTAATAATTTATGTAATATTGCTTAAATTATAATTCACATCTATTATTATATGTTGTATAATGTTTGTAAATGTGAACTTGTTAATATGGTTTGATTACTTTTATATAAATATAAGTTTACTTATGTCATAAGTAATAATTCAATAAAGTTTTTTTTAAAGGTAGGACAGTACTCTGTGAAATAAAGAAGAGGCTATGATGTTAAATTTAAAGGCTTCAAAAATCAGTAGTGTGAGCAGTCTATTAGTCCAAAGATGATCTTAGACCCTACAGTGATAAGTTTGTTTGTTTGTGTCTTTCGGCTTTTCCCGGTTAGGGGTCGCCACATCGGAACTCCGGTCCGCTAATGAATGGTAGTTGATTTTTACATGCCGAGTTACCAGCCCTGACGCACAACCTTCAACGAAGGTATGCCCATTCATGCATGTCTCCACGCAGAAGACACTCTAGATGAGAACTGAACCTGACAGCGTCTTACTGTGAGGTGACAACGCTACCTCAGCACCACCACCACGATTATGTTGTAGAAACAAGAATACAATGTGCCAGCCTTATAAGGGGAAGTGAAGAATATTTCTTGCTTGCTATTTTATGTAGCTTGTCAGAAAGAAAAAAGAAACTACAAAGTATACAGAGTGTAATTCATGAAAACAGCCAGCCACCATATACCTTATCACATAGCCCTGTCTGCCTAAGCATTTAGTACATTATGACATCATCCTGCAAGCATAACAGGAGCTTTTGGTATGTCCTCTAATTGGCTTTCCCAGAGAAGATGTTCAGTGAGGCTTGCATGATGTAGCATTGTACAAGCAGCACAATCTCCGCTATATGATTTGTACAAATGTTTGGTCTTCAAGCAGTACAAATTTTCCTATATAATTTGGACAAATGCTCATGTCTAAGGTCAGCTGCCCCTGAGACTGTATAATGTAGGCCACAGATAACCCTACCATTCATTTGTTTATGCAAAGTTTGTTGTTCTGGAACACCCCTTCAACCTTTGATGTATATGATGTTCTTTCTTGGGGGTAGCCTGCCCCTTCTCCCATTACTTATATATTGCTATTCCTTCACATGGGCACCCCCTCCCATTCCCTCTTTTTGTGTAGTGCTCTTTGTGCTCCAGTGCAGTTCAAAAATATACTGTTTCTGTATCTAAATAGCATTTCCTTTGCATGATATTGGGTTGCTTTGGTGCTGTATTCCTAATGTAGCATGGCAGCATGTGAAACATGCCAGGCTGCCTTGTTCAGGAAGTGTGGGTGGGGTTGCTATACTATGCAACACCAATAAATCTTAGCCTAATATACTTTGGATGAAAAGTCCCTGGGATGCAGTGGCCACTGTGTTCAGCTGTATGCAATAATGTTATATCATGCAGTTGGCCTCATCCTCACTGGGGCTCCTGTTATTTAAAATTCGGGGTTAGGATCTTGTTAGCACAGAGGAAGGCATATTGTTATTTTGCCATACAGCACGACAGTACAGCATAAGTCAGTGCACCAATCTCTTACACTGATTTGTACTGTACTTCACTGATGTCAGAGTGGCATTTATAAGTCACCCTGCCATTCCACCATCATTAGCGCATGGAGCTTATCAACATAAGGGTTTATGCCAGATTGCACCATGATAACTTTATTATGAATCCCACCCATGAAAGGTTACTTTTGTCACACTGAAAAGACTGGCATTAAAGATGTTGCAGTCAGTGCAGAGGATTGCATCCATTTGCTGTGAATGAGCTTCTTCCTGTGGTGCAGGGCTGATTCCTTGAGCCTTTATTTGTGTGTTGTGTGCCTTTAAGCAAGTCACATAATGCAACACAGCTTTGGGGTGTTTGGTAGTTTGGGCTAAGCTCCATAATGCTGTCCTGGATTGCATGCCTAGTAACCACCTATGAACCTATACACTTCTGCTACAGCCTGTGATAACTAGAGCAGAACAATAACTAAGAAAAATGTGTTTATTTCTTTGAAACTGAAAGAAGCCAAGAAATGGTCCTTTAGCATTTTCGTATGCATAAGTTGCAAAAGCATATGCAGCTATTGTAAAATAAAATGGGAACAATATTGGATTTATACCTCTAGAACAGAAACACAACTTAAAAATGATTCCCAGAAGAATGAACAAGCACTTATAGTATGTTTCTGAAATAAAAGTCAAGGCAGAGAAGTAACCAAAAATGAGAGAACATCTTGCTGTGATATTTCCGATGATAGCATAATGATATGCTGTCTTTATTCACATGATGTTCTCCTTAACTGTCTTGCTGCAGTCAGGGAGCACCTTATGTTGTCAGCTGTTTGCCAGTATGTCTTTAAGAGTACTTATTTAATACAGAATGCCTTTGTGAAAGCTTTCTGCAAATCCCAGCTCACAGAAGCAGTTGTGAACAATTCTTGGACTAGACATAACTGACTACAGAGTGAACATCAACAAGATACTGCCACAAGCATCTTCAATAACAACCTGGTGCTATTGTTTTGTTGAATCACTAAAAGGGTTTTGCTTCTTTGAAGAACTCAGTTTCTAGATGCATAGTGGACTGGTGCAGGACTGTATCAGATGATGTGAAAGTAGGTTTGTTGTAATGAAGTTAGGTACTGATTAACCAGAGTAAATTAGGCATTGAGATGATACTGCGAAGCAATAGTGGTACAAAAATTGACAGGGTGTTTTTTTTTTATTTCACTGCAGTCAACATAGCATGCATGCACGCACGTGCGTGTATACATTCTGAACAGATAAGTATGATATAAACATAGCATTACAGTTGTTATTGTCATCTCTTAATGAATAGCTGCTGTATTTTATATATTAGATTATCTTAAAGCAAGAGGCTCAAGCTAATAGTGCAAGCAGTTAGAACCTTGTATGTGTGTATGTATGTAATTCAAAGCATAGTGTGACAGCAATGCATGGGAAACATATTGCCAGTTAAAAAATAATGACTCAAATAATATTCCTGACTATGATACTCAAAACTTGACTTATAAAAGGAAATGGTCCTTAGCTAACAATGTAGAATCTTTATGCTCTCTTTCATGTGATGATATCTGTACTGGGAATTCTTATGAGATATGTATTTTGCAGGATGCAGTTAGTTTCAAGTTTATTGCTATTGTTTCAACCCGAGGTTGCTACATTTAAAGCATTTGACTGTTTGTTTCAGAAGACTGACTCTTATGATATCAATAATTTCAATCACAAATTAAAAATTTACATACATTGAAGTTCTCTTATGCATGTAACATCTGCAATATTCATCCAAGGTTTACATATTGTGGGGCTGCTTGTCTTGCAGAGTTGTCATATTTCAATTTTTCCCTTATTTTATTTCTCAGTTGTCTTGATTTATGAATCTTAAAAAGTGCTTTTGTTAATTAACTCCTATATTGTGAACATGGTAATTATGCTAAAATTATTATTCATAGGTTCATAGGTTCATAGGTAGGTACTAGGCTATTGGCCCTAGGGCCTATATAAGCCTAGCCAAAGGTACCCTGGCTTTCGCCACCCAAGAAAATTATTTTATTGTGCCACTGTCGAGCAGAGCCACAGAAGTGATCTCCGGGGTGAATTTCCTATCTCCCATCCAATCATCAAGATTTTTCTTGAAGAGTGCTAATGCGGAGCTTTGTTTGATATAGATAGGTAGTTTGTTCCAGAGTATGGGAAGTCTCTGGGACAGGAATCTATCCCTCCAGCATGTTCTGTTTATTGTGGTGATGAGGTTTAGGTTCCTAGAGCGTGTAGCCCGTAGGGATTGGGATTTCTTTAAGTGAAGCTTGTCTAAAAGCTCTGGGTTTGATATAGCTTTGTGTGTTAGGCAGAGATCACCTCTGAGTAGGCGATATGCAATGGAGTAAAGCTGCAGTTTTTTGAGACGGTCTGCATAGGGCATCTCTTTGAGGCTGGTAATCCTCTTTGTGAGGTATTTCTGTGGCCTTTCCAGTTGTTGTAGATGTCTTGTGAGGTACATACCAAAAGGGGCATTCAGGGCATACTTATAAATTTAAGGTGCTAGAAGTTATTTCTTTAATTCATTGATGCTTGAGGTTGTCACAGATTTAGAAGTCAAATTTATAAACCACAGCTCAGCAAAATATGAAAATATGCTTAGTAGCTATTTCCTCTTGAAGGTCAGTTCAGTCATGATATTTAATTCACTGCCTTGTAGTACACATAATCAGAAGGACGAAATTATGGTATGGCTAACGAAGTTCGCAGATGACTGCAAACTAGGAGCTATAATCAAAACTCCTAATGATGTGGACATCCTACAAAATGGCCTCACTGAGACAGATGCCTGGTGTCAAAGCCATGGCCTCAGGCTCAATGCCAAAAAGTGCATTGTCATCCCTTTTGGTAAAAACTCTGTACCCATGAACTACCACATAGGTGGTGGTCTACTTAACAACAAAAGTGTGATAAGAGACCTCTGGACACAGGTGGACAGTAGTCTCTCCTTTGATAATCACATTGCCACAGTAGTCAGGAAATCCTCCTACATGGCACACCTCATCACAAAAGGTTTCTCATCCAGGAAAAAAGAGGTCATTGTTCCCCTCTACTCGTCACTCATTAGACCCATTATAGAGTACAATGCCCCTTTTGGTATGTATCTCACAAGACATCTACAGCAACTAGAAAGGCTGCAGAAATACCTCACAAAGAGGGTTACTGGCCTCAAACAGATGCCCTACGCAGGCTGTCTCAAAAAACTCCAGCTTTACTCTGTCGCATATCGCCTACTCAGAGGCAATCTCTGCCTAATATATACAAAGCTATGTCAATCCCAGAGCTGTTAGACATGCTCCACTTAAAGAAATCCCAACTCCCCCCACGTGCTACACGCTCTAGTGACCTAAACCTTGTCACTACAATAAACAGAACATGCTGGAGGGATAGCTTCCTGTCCCAGAGATTTCCCATACTCTGGAACAAACTACCTATCTATATCAAACAAAGCTCCTCTTTAGCACTCTTCAAGAAAAATCTTGATGACTGGATGGGAGATAGGAAATTCACCCCGAGGATCACTTCTGTGGTTCTGCTCGACAGGGGCACAGGAAAATAATTTTCTTGGGTGGCGAAAGCCAGGGTACCTTTTTGGCTAAGCTTATATAGGCCCTAGGTCTAATAGCCTAGTACCTACCTATGAATCTGTGAACCTGTGAAGATGACCAGAATTATACTACACTTAATCAGAACAACTGTTTGATCATTATCATATATGCAGATACAAAAGGAGGCATGAAATGAAGCAGTAGAGCTAACTAAACTTATTTTACTTGAAGACAGGAAGTATTTTGTAATCATTTTGATGTAGTACAAAAATTGCTTTACAAAAAATCAGCAAGACTGAAAAATGTTGTTAATTACCCCAACTGTTCTAATGTATAAAAAACATGCATATCACACTTGTATGCACCTGCTTTTGTATCTGCACTTGTCACTTTCTTCAGTCGAACCACACAGAATAGTTACTTTGCACATGTATCACTGCATAAAATTTAACTGGGCATATTGTTAGAGTGAGGGGATTCATGCTATAGCAAAACCTAAGGTGAAAACCAAACCGTGAGCATCATAGGATATCTAACTTATATTACTAGATGTTCTACAGTGCCAATGTAACATAGAGAAATGTTGTGGGTAAAGAGTGTATATTTGGGGGTAATGATAAGAATAAGAAGCCATTGATAACAGTGAGTAAGGAGTCAACAATTTGAAGGATATTCTGCTGTCTATTAATACTTGAGCAGACAGTATGGGAAGGGTGGTACAAATGCGGGAAGATAGAATTTGCTGTAAAGGATCTTCTGCTGTAGGGGATACAAGATGCACTAATATACGAAGGAGCACAAGGAGCGGAAGCAACTTCACTCAGGCAAAATGTATAGAAACCTCCAGTTGTGGATCAGCATTTGTAATTTATGTAGCAATATGCCAGAACTGCAGAATGTTTTACATTAGCAAAACAAACAAAAAAAAATATTTCAGTTATTTAACCTTGTTACTAGTCACAATATTAAGCAATGCGTAATGCAGATAAGAACACATTTACTGTACATGCATATGTGACACATCATAGTTTAGACAAAACACTCGATCTTATGAAATGAATTCCATTTCTTAAGCATTATTCTGTTATGATACGGTGTGCCATCTATGCTAATACTACTCAGCAACTTTTTAGCTTTTTATATAATTACTTTAAAAAAATACAGAGGATTTCAGGGTGCCTGTATCATGACTTAAGCAATGAAACTGAAAGAGATATTTTCTAAAATATAGTAACCATTTTTATTAAATGTCATTGTGTTTCAGTTGCTTGAGGTCATAATGCAAAATTAGAAAGTGGGATGAAGAAAACATCCCATCTAAAGAGCCCAGACTCAGAAATCGGTGACTAAGTAAACCAAATATGACATGATGCAGTGGTACATAAGTGCGTTAGCTTTATAATAGTATTACTGCATTATTATATCTATGTACAACAGAGAAGTATGTGCCTTTAATAAACACAGCAATAATGTGCATCAAAATGTTCGTGTTTTATTAATAGGCAGCCAAGAGCTGATGTCATCATTCAGCATTGCTATATCTAATCTGTTCACTCATACATAGTTTACCTGCGATGTTTGACAGGAACATTGATTCAACCATGTTTTATCATGAATGTGGCTGCAGGCGTGATTCATTAACTCACTGCAAAGTGAGATGTACATGTGAAGGCACCTTTGTTGACTGCTATTTTTTATATATTTATTCACTGCATTTCTTTTACCTAAAGATATTTAGTCATTCATTGTGTTTTTGTTAACTGTGCATATGTGAAAAAGTTATGAATGCATGTATGAAAGTCTGCATGGTTTTTAGTAAAGTGTTGTGAAAATTAGCTGCTTCTTGCACTCTCAGAAATACTTCCGGTATGACTCGTCAAGTAACGACTCAGTAAGGAACCAACTCAAAGAGCACAACTGGTCAGGAACTCAACTTGATTGAAAAGCTAAATGTAAATGATTTTTTTACAGGGGGTACAACCACCTACACCTCCCATTTGGGAGCAAGCACCCCCACACATAATTTATATATACCAGCTAAACAGTCTCACCAACAGAAGAAAAGGGAAATCCAGGAAGTCATTTTAGTCCATGCTGGTGCACATGTAGAAATCACACCAAAAGTGACTTTGTGTAAAAACAACAATCAGGTTTTTGTTCTTCAGTTTGCTCTCAGCATGGTATAGAGAAGCCTTCAGAGCTTCATATTACTTAACTCCCAGAAATGGCTATGTGTTTCATAAATATCTAAGTAAGGGACATTTGATCAACAAAGGAATGGCATAGCCAGCACCATGGCATAGAGGAATAAAGCCATAACTATAGCCCAGGCGATCTGGCTTCAGTTAACGACTTGGGTATCTGTGGCTGACAGGGTGGGGGTGCTAATCTTAGTGGAGGAGACACTCATCTCAGCCTTCCCTGTCATGATAGTGAAGTTATTTATATCATTTGGCACATGTTTTTGGTGTTTTAATTTTTTTTAATTTTTTTTTATTAACAACACCGGTAAAATATTTAATGACAGAAATATGCATTTTTAAAGTTTTGAAACACAGAATTAAGGACTATCTAATGTTTTACTTGCTGGTCACTTCAATTTTTAAAAGGAAGTTACAAAAGAGATTTAGGGTTCTGATGAAGTCCCATTGTTTGAAAGGACGAAAGCAATTGACGTTTTTGTTTTTTGTAAATTTTTATTAAGTTTTATGAGCTGTGCAAGTAGTTATTTTGTTTGGTGCACTATTCCTTTTCATTCCTGAAATGGGAGTTACCAGAACAGATAATCTAATGAAGCTTGTGTCATAAACCATAAAAAGTTATGTCTTTCGGCTTTTCCCTGTTAAGGATCGCCACAGCAGAACTCCGGTCCGCTAATGATTGGCAGTGGATTTTTACAGTGCCGTGTTGCCAGCCCGACGCCCAACCTTCAAAGAAGGTGTCATAAAACATAATGCACAGCAATTCCTTCTAGAGAATGACACATTCTCTATTTACCACTTTAACTGGGGGAGTGGTACAGGCTGGCCTTTTACAGTTTCTGTTCAGGTGATAATCCCTTTAGAATTTTCATGATATTCCAGTCTGAATTAGATTTTCAGAAATTTCTGTGGCTTCCAGTGATCATGGTATAAACCCACTACAACTGTGACTAGTTTGATACCTGCAACCAGCAGCACTTTGGGGGCTTTATCTCCTTAATTATAAATATTTATGGAACGATTCCTTGCTAGGCTTATTACACTGTGAGTCGCTGTAAGGAACATAACAGTTTAGTCATCTACTGTTATGGTGAGTATCTCCCTCAACTGTATTGCATCACCTCAAGTTTGGAATTACTGCTAGAAAATGAGATTTCCATTTTTGTTTGAATATTGGGAGTTTTCATCAGAAAATGAAACAATAATTTTATTTTTGCTGAAAAGTAAGCCTTTAAATGCAAAAACAGTCTTATTCACTAATAAATGCAGTATGACATACCATAAAGCCATTTCAGCCGATAAAGATATAGTGCTAAAAATCTTTGAAAGATAGCAATTGGTGTTTTTGCTATGGGAGCATCAAATCACATTTTACTGTGTGAGCACTATTAAGTTATTTTAGTTGCAGTTAAGGTAACTATAAAAAAAGACCTCTAGTGTCACATTTTTAATTGAGTAATATTTGCTTTTAACATTTAATTGAACATTCTTCTTTTTTTTTTCTTCTGTCATCCATGCAAGGGGATTCCAGTGCACTGATGTTCAAGACCATAAGAAAATCACAGCTTTCAAGGATATTAGCGGAAACCTCAGTGATTCTTCCAGTGGAGAGTCCAGCTGTGGACCTCATAGGAAACGTGGGCAGTCACCAACTCGTGTTCGTTTTGAGGATGAGTCGGCTCAAGAAGCAGAGGTTCGTTACCTGGAAAGGACACAACAAAACAAAAAGGAGACAGTGGAGCCTACCATAACCCATGGATTTGGTCTGTTACTGTCTAAACCTGATCTCACAGCGTATATCACTAGTAGTTTACATCGCAACGAAGTAGACCCCCAGAGGGCAGAACTAATCAACAGATTATATGATAGTACCCAAATGCAGAGGGATGGCTTCAGTAGAAAAGATGCCGATGACAGACCATCTTCTCTGCTGGGGAAAACGGGTTCTGCTAAGAGCTTACTATATCTTGTTGATGCAAATGAGCAATGCAGGACACATGATTCCTACAACACCTCAACAAACTGTAACTCAGGGCTTGGCTTTGAACCACCAGCATATGAATTTCCAGGTATCAGTATTCTAAAGCATGATAAAAAAAACTGTAATGTCCTCCATGAAGGAAAACTGCCAACACAGGAAGAAAAGCCAGACCTCCTGCAGCAAGAAACCAGGGTAGTACCCTGTTGGGTACTTCCTTCACAGCACCGAATTAGAACAGAACCAATAAAAGAAACTTACATTGGAGAGGTCACTGCAATTGATGATATTCACTCTGTTGCTGAAAATGCTGGTGTTTTGGAAGTCTGTAAGAAAAAAAATGAAACTCATGGGGTAGACATGAATAGTCCTATAGAAAATCTGAGTAACACATATCCTTACTACAGACAACATATAGACTGTCATAACGGAACATTTACAGAAAGAGAATTAGAAAATCAACTCACCAGTATAAAATGCAATCCTCATATGGAGATAGAAGACATGGAGAAGAGAAACAAGTATACCAAAGATGCTGAAGGTTACACACAGTATGTTAAAAAACAGAAAAAAAATCCCTCAGAAACAAATAATAAATTCCTTGAATGCAACAACTATAATCAAGAGGTCTGTATTGTCTCCTCTGGGGAGGAGACATCAGTTACTGGGGTTACTGGTGTACTGCCACTTCATACTGGAGCAGAAGTGATTATTGAATATGAAGACCCTTCCCTGGGAACCATCCAAATGAGTGGTTTTCCACAAAACACTTTTGACCAGGAAGTACAAAATGGTAGTGCTGATTGCCATGAAATATCCCACAATCAGCCGCGAGACTCTTCTCCATGTTTACCCTTGCAGTACAGATCCATTACACCTACACCACCTCCTCCTCTTTCATCATTACAAGGTGATACAAAGTTCTCCTCACCAAAGAAATATCACTTTCTAAGGAAGCTTGGAAGACAGCCTCAGACACAGTGTAAAAGCAACAACCAGAACATTAAGGTCACCTCTCCCTTACATCTCCAAAACAGCACTCTGCCCTCAGACTGTAGCCTAGGAGCTCATATAAACAGTTTACCTAGTGAAACCTGTTCCTCTGTATCATCTGTATCATCATACAGAGCAGCTCATTTAGGCACAGAATCAGATATTAGCTGGAACAAAAATAATAACTTCATGGACAAGCAGGTAACCAAAGATGAGATAAACAGCAATGAATCAAAGACACTAAAGAAACATTCAAGACGTCCATCTCAGATGTTAGCAACAGCTAGCCAGTTTAAATCAGTATTGGCTTGTGAAGAGCATAAACAAATAAGGAATGGCGCCAGAAGCCAGAATGCAGAGGTTTACTCCAATGCTAAAGTGCTTATGCTGGCAACTGACACCTGTGAGAAAGTGAATTCAAGTGTGTTTCCAGGCAGAATAGCTGACAGAATTTCACTGGACCAACTGCACAGCAGTGGCACAGAGAATTACAATGACTCTGTAGACAGCAGGGTACTCTCATCTAGCGAAGGGCAAAACAGGGGGGCATCCAAGATTTCAGGTGCTGAGGTGGTTGGCAGCATATCAGGTAAGTTAACCTGCCTTCATTATGTTCTCACTGTTATCAGTTTGTGACACTGCTTACTTGCAGGGTAGTTGTTGATAACATGCTAAAGAGAAATCAGAAACCACATGCTATATCACAGCAATTAGACTATTTTCCAGAGGTAATAAACAGTGTCAGTCATATAGTATCTATCACAGGACCTCAGACAGGTAAGCCTAAAATGTTTGGGTCATATTTGATCTGTTGTGTTCCTTCCTCAGCACACTATGCTGCAAAATCAAACAGATTACCCTCAGGTTTATTTATTCATTTTATTTTCTGAAATCTTAAATGTACTACTAGTCACTGGTACTGAATTACTTGAAGGTTAGAGAAATGCGCATAAATCATAGTTTAAAACTATGCACCTGAATACAGCTGTAGACAGAAACAATAAATACTAATAACAAAAACAAAATAAAAAAAAAAAACATAGAATGATGCTAATGAGTGGTCCAACCAAAAAGTTACAAAATACAGTACTTACTCTTTTAAATGTATGCCTGTGTCTGATTGTCTGATTTTTAATTCTTTTTAAATGTATGCCTGTGTCTGATTGTCTGATTTTTAATTAACATTTTTTCCAGAAAATTCACATTCATTTAGCGCATATTTGCAGCCCCAGTGATTTTATGTCGGGGGGGGGGGGCTAGTCCTTAGAGTCAGCAGTACCACTCAATTTCTGCTCTCTTACCAGCTATTTACTAATAAACCCTGAAGCCCTGTGATCACTGAAGTTTCTGACAGAGGATACTGGAAGATGTCCTGTCATTACTACCCCGTACTTGATTAAAATAAATGCATCCATTGCCATTTCCACTGTCTTCAGCCATGACACCCAATGTGGACATCCACCACACCCACAACCATTCTTAGCAAAAAGAAGTGCAGTGCAGTCTTTTTGCACTGAATACGCATCGTCATCTGTTGAGGCAGGTGGGAGCTGTGGTAAGTACAACAGTGTATTTGTATGTGGTTTTAAGCGGCCATAATATGTTATTTTAAAACAGGATGCCCCATATCTTAACCTTGCCATCTGTCAGCCCCTAGCTGTGCAAATCCTTTTGCTATATTGTGTCATGAACAGCAGCTTTACACACTGGCTGAAAATCATCCTTGATAATGCAAAAACGTTTTAGTACAAGAGTGCACCCTAAAATTTATATTTTCAGGGCACAGGGGCACAGCAGATAGACACTGCCAGTGCTGTAACATTGTGTATAATATTAAAGTCATGAACAGTTTTTAGACTTGCAAGTTACCCCATTTAAACCTACACATAGCAACAGAGACATTTCTCTAGCCCTCTTCCCTGATGTGATAGATTCACTTTTATGGTTTGGGTAAAAATATTTTACAGCCCAGAAATGTTTACCTTTAGCTGTTCATAGTGACATTGTCATACTTAATGAAGTAAGGCATTAAACTAAGTGTACAGAAATACTAGACCAAGTTTTCTGTCAGCTGCTAAAGGTCTGGATCTTTTTTCAGTTTGCTAAGTCTTTCTGTTTGATGTGCTCAGGATAGGACAGTATGCTGATGATTGCAAACCCCGTAACATAATTACTTAATTAAAACAGTCTGAAGTTTTCTAAGATGGTCTACAAAAACACATACCTAGTGCAGTAGTAGTGAACTCGCATCTAATGTCAGTAAACATAGCCTCACAAGACTTGGCAAAAATGTATAAGTTTTGATTACAAACTAAATAGATCATAAAAATGACACCATCATTAAATATCTAGGGCAATGGAAGACAGTGATTTAAACTTTGACCACTGTGTATCAACCCAAGTCAGAAATGCATGTTCTGTAGCCCGTCAAATTCTAAAAGACATGTCTAGTCACTTCAGGAAGATCACTGCACCACTGTGCACATTACTGAGTCAATCCATCATTGAATACAACATTGTATGTTGTAGCTGTCAAACAAGCCAGCTGTGACACCTTTAAATTTAAAAATGATTCCATATTAGAAAAATCACCAGATTGTAAAACCTGATCTTTTTCTGAAAGGCTTCAGGAAATTTAACTATTCTGAAAAGCCTCATGAATTGTGGTATTCTGTTTCTTAGAGGTGACCTCTACCTGGTCTGTAAGGCAGTGTCTGATCTGGTTATATATGAAAGTCAGTACCTGGGCTGCACCACTGAGGGAGACAACACCTGAATGGAGAATTGAACTACAAGAAGCACCCTTGCCTTTGATGCTGGAAGATAAGACCGTGGGTTCTCTTCCCACACCAGATGCTTGGATTAATTATTTTAATAATGTCACAGCAGCACAGCATAAGAAGAAGGGTTGCACTCCTGAATGTGTTGTTCCTTGGCTGAGGCACCAACTGCTTGACTTGGTGGAACCGTAGGTCGATGCAAAAGATACTATGGCACTGACAGAAAAGAGTAGAAGAATTTCCCTGAAGCCCTAGTCAGATTTCCACTAATCTGTATTAACACAATCGTGGGTCTTCACTGAAAAAAGGACTAAGCCAGCCAACAAAGCATAAATAAAAACAAAAGTAAGTAAAAACATGAAAAATAAGTAAACATAGGTATATTACATAGCACTTTCCAAGATTACAGAATGCAAAGCCTCCCCTCACAAACTTTGTTTAAAAGATTTTAAATTTTGTGACTGTGTGTGTGTGTGTGTGTGTGTGTGTGTGCATGTATATATATATATATATACATATATATTCAGAGAGAGAGATATATAGATATATATATATATATATATATATATATATATATATATATATATATATATATATATATATATATATATATATATATATATATATATATATATATATATATATATGGGTCCCACAAGATATGTGGAACGTGTTTGCTCAACACCATTTGGTCGACATGTGCAGGCGAGTGACAGTCCTCAGGTGGGCGAATATTCTGTTTCCTCTGGGGATTGTACGGTCCCGGAGTTAGTACATATAATTATCAGGGGATGTGGGAGGTGCAGGGAAGCTTGTTCCCCACCTCCCAGGAAAAATACTTGTTGTTTTAGCCTGCTCTGGGGTAATTCTCAGAGACATCAGTATTCTGGACATCAACATTATGCGCATTCAACAGGTGGTCATAGAACTATATATACCCTACTCCCCAATGAATCTGTCATTAGAGTAGAGTATATAGCTATCTGTATATATATATATATATATATATATATATATATATAGAGAGAGAGAGAGATGTATATGTGATTGTTGTGTCTTTAGTTAACAACTGGTGATCTACTGAGTCCATTTGGTTGACAGATCAGCTGGTTGACTGTGCCAGTGTCAGTTTGCTGTAATAGCAGAAATGGGATATGTCCCCTTCCCTGTTATGGTGCATCCTCAGAGTTGGTATATATAAGTAACAGAGGGTATGGGGTGCAGCCTTTACATTGGGGTGCAGATTCACTTGCCCCCCTACAAAAAACATTGTTTTTTGTAGTTTTGTGCACCTGATTCATTATCTGGAGCATGCATGTTTTACTATCAGCAAATTTGTGTGCTAGGTTTTTTTTTTCTTGATCAGTGCTGCAATTTGTTACAGACTGATCATTTTACATATTCCTGTATATATAATAAAAGTATATACGATTAGTATATGAGTTAGGGGGATGCTGTGGTACAAGAAAAATGTTTGATTATGGTATAGGAACCATAAGAATCGTAAGTACAATGCTATTTGACCAGAGGCCTTGTGTACTTTGCCATTAACTACGCTCAGTCAGCTCAAGGAGGGCAAGGCCTCTAAGCCCTGGAGTCCATTTTAGGGCACCCATCCAGTTGTCTAAGCTAAGTGTGAAGGCCAACAGGGAATTGCAAGGGTAGTCTATTCTAGAGCAAGGGGTGGTGCTGGATAATGAACATCCATCTTCATTTATAGGTTCATAGGTTCATAGGTGTTTACTAGGCTAACAACCACAAGAGCCTTTTTAAGCTTAGTCATGCATCCCAAATCTCTGACAAGTTCTGATACCCTTGAAAAGTGTAAGCAGGGGTTTGGGAGATGAACCATTTAGAAGGTTACCTGTGTCCAGGGATGAATTTCTGGTTTCCCATCCAATTGTCCAAATTACACTTGAATTGGGTTAGGGAGGAACTCTGTTTCACATGGATGGGGAGCCTGTTCCATAGATGGGATGGTCCCTGGGATACATACCTGTCTTTCCAGCAGGTCCTGTTTATATTATATGCAAGGTTTAAGACTTTAGAACAGGTAATTCTGGTGCTGTTTGTTTTGTTGATATGCAGGAGGTCCATCAGAGTGGGGTCTGATAATGCCCTGTATGCCAGGCATAGATCTCCCCTCAGAAGCCTGTTGGAGACAGAACACAGGGATAGGGCCTTGAGGGGGTCTGCATAGGACATTTTACTTACGCCCTGTATTCTTTTAGTGAGGAACTTCTGTGGACATTCCAATTGTTGGATATGCCTGGTTAAGTACATACCAAAGGGGCATTGTACTCAATGATAGGTCTGAGGAATGCCGAATACGATTGAACAATGACTTCCTTGTAATTAGATGCCATACCTTTGGTTCAAAGTTGTGCAGTATAGAATGATTTCCTCACCAATGTAGTCACATGATGGTCAAAGGCTAGATTACTTTCGAATACTGGCCAAGGCTCTTGCCACCCCCATAGTATCTTTTTTAGACAAGGCTCAAAAGACAAACCCACCGCCGTAAATAGCACAACTAACAAAAAAGAGGGTAATGCTACTCAATGTCTGAAGTCTAAACCTCAAAATGCATGCACTCGTGGCACTCCTCAGTATGGAGAAAATCGATATATGTGCAGTAACAGAAACCTGGTTTAAGGCTCCAGAGAGCACCCCAGCACTACCAGACTACAACTCATACCATACATTTCGGCCACAAAACCCAGACCAAAATACAAAAGGCAGGGGTGTATCCATATTCATCAAGGATACCCACACCTCCAGGTTAGGGGCACAGCACGATGCTTCAGAGATCACCCACTTGAAACTAACAACGGGCAAAACTGCAATTCAAATTGTAGCTTGCTACAGATCACCCACCATGTCCCAGGACCCCCATTCCATATTTCTGGAAACACTGGCAAACATAAAGGTCCTACCAAACACCCTGATATTGGGTGATTTCAATTACCCAAACATTAACTAGGAGAGCTACTCAAGTACTAACTCCCTCGCCCAGCATTTCCTAGAATTTATAAACTCAAACACCCTGGATCATCTAGTCAACACCCCCACCAGAGGTGACAACATATTGGACCTGGTCATCACCAACATGGGCGACTGGTATTCCACACTGGAGGTCAACCCTTTGCTGGTTAGATCTGACCATAAATGAATCACTCTGGATATCCACATTCCACCTTGAAAAACTTTTCAAAAGCAAACTTCACTTTACTTAAGACCGAGGTGGAAAGTTTCAAAGCCCCCATGCTGAAGGATAACTCTGCCCAAGCTGCAAAATCCTTTACTAATGCACACTACGGGCACCTACAAGAATGCATGGATCATGTTATCCCAAGCAAAACCAAGACTCACTCCTCCAA
Source organism: Protopterus annectens (assembly GCF_019279795.1). NCBI lineage: Eukaryota > Metazoa > Chordata > Ceratodontiformes > Protopteridae > Protopterus > Protopterus annectens. Next base: position 973,826,004 of record NC_056744.1, read on the forward strand.
GAAAAGGAAGTCAGTATGGTGGACCCCTGCCATAAACAAGCTGTGCAATAGAAGGAGGAAACTAGTACAGAAAAGATTAAAATCCCAAGAAGGGAAGACATCCCTGATCAGTATCAGCAAGAAACTATGATCCCTCATAAAATCATCCAAGGCTAGATTCGAAAGAAAAATTGCCAAGGACTCCAAAGATAACCACAAGGCATTCTTTAGCTATGTCAAGAATCTAAGTGGCAATTCTCAGATCTGCTCAGAGATAGTGCAGAATGGCACAAAATACACTGAACCGACTGATATCGCCAACATCTTGGCAGACAGGTTCAGTGCAAACTTCACCCCCCTCTCACCCACAAAAGGGCCCATAATCATACCAGAAGAATGTAGTGCCTCTGAAATCACAGACACTCAGGTTAAAACAGCCCTCTCCAAAGCCAAAAACACAGCATCAATGGGACCAGATGGTGTCCCAGGCTGCATCTTACACAAGCTCAAAGATGAACTAATCCCTCACCTAAACACACTGTTCTAACACAGCCTCTCCACAGGCTACATGCCCATAGAGTGGCTCACAGCAACATTTAATGTTAAGTTGTCTATCTCGCCTTCATTCTTGCTGGATGGGTTTGTTTACTAAAGCTCAAGAGATAATTCTTTTATTACTTTTTATAGTCAGGATTGTTGAGAAGATTAGCATGGCTTTTACAGTGTAGGATTGTTAAAATTTTTAGATAGTTTTTGCTATTAGTTTAATCTAATCTTGTAACCCCTTTAGATCCCACTTAAAAAACCTTTTTTTCCTGTTATTACAGAGTCCCCCCTTCCCTATTTAGGGTAGTGTTAGGCCTTTCTGTTCTTTTTATATATTGTATTATATATACATAGATAATTGTTGTTAGTGTAACTGTTAGTTATAGTGATTTTTTGATATCCTTATTCTTATCTAGTGCGTGTGTGTGTGTGTGTGTGTTTACTGTTTTAGGGCACTAGTTAAATTTTTTCCTTGGTATCTCTTTGTAATGTCCAAAGATACCGTGACTCATGCTGTCAGAAGATGTCTCTGACAGATACACCTGCAGGACTCTTGTTCGGTCTGTCATGCCTTCAGTCCGAGAATAAGTTCATTTTGAGGGGCTTGTTGAAGCCAGAAGGTTCCCCAAGCCTTCATTGGCACATCGGTTCCAGCTCAGCTCCCAGGTCCCCATTATTACAGTTGGAGCAGAGCCATAGATCCCATTCCTCTCGGTCCTCCAGGTTATTGGATCATGACTTAGAGAGGGTGGTCAGTAGGCTCAGGCACTGGCCAAAATGTTGACTAGCCCTTCTCAACAGACTGTGGCTATCCCTGTTGCTTCAACTGTTCCTCCTCTGACCCTACCAACGTGTTCAGAGCCAGAGCCTCTGATCTCTTCATTGGTTCCATCCTTGGAGGGATCCGGTGCCGAGACTCAGGTGAACTCGGCCCTGACATCGGCCTCGGAGCTGTCCCTCTCGGTGCTGGAAGGGGTTCACATCTCTTCGGAGCAGGGACCATCTTCTCTGCCTGATAGGGGCACCTTTGAGGTCATGAGGAGCATGCTGACTCTGGTGTCGGCTCCATGATCGACCCCTTCAGCTCCTCCCCCCATGGTGCCTGCATCGGTCTCTGTCCACCCTCCTAACCCCAAGCGTGGAGAACAGGCACTCCAGGTAGCCCCATTGGGGGTATCTTCCTCTTCTGAGGCCTCCCCTGATCATTCAGAGGAGCCCTCTTGGAAGAGAAAATGTAAGAGGAAACATGTTGACCCCCCCCCCCGAGTCAGTCACCTCGAACTTGGAGGATTTGGAAGGGTCCCCAAGGTCCCCCTCTGAGGATGTATAATTTTCAGACATCCTTGAGATCCTAAGGCAGAGGGGGAACTGGACTGCTCTTAACCCTTCCAAGGACGAGTCGGTGTACCTGGACACGTTTGGTTCTCACCCTTCCACCTCCTGGGTGTCTCCACCTTTCGACCCACTCATGGAAGTGGTGGCTCGGAAGGTACACAGTGGAACCAACTCCCCGCAGACTCACAAAATTCATCACAGCCCCATCCGATAAACAGTTTCTTATGAAGGGTGTCCCTGTTGATGCCATGGGGGTTGCAGCAGCCACTAAGAAGGATCTGGCTGAGCCTTCTGTGCCTGTCCATCCACCTAATACAGAATCTAGGACAATGGACAGGGCGGATGTTTTATTCAGCGCTGAACTATCTGTGCCATTTCACCCACCTTCAAAGGGATCTCCTTAAGGAACTGGGTGATACCCTTCAGGATCTATCTGCTGCGGGGTCTCAGGAAAAGATCAACTCCCAGCTGGCAACCCTTAACTCTATAGTTAACTCCTCCATGCGGCTCATTTCTTATGCAGCCGATGGGGTGAGTAGGGCTGCAGGCACAGGTGTGGCTTTGAGAAGACATGCCTGGATGTGGTTATGTAACTTTGCTGACCCCTTTAAGGTGTCCTTCACCAATATCCCCTTCGATGGTTTGGCTTTGTTTGGACCACAGGTGAAGGATACACTTACCAGGTGTGAGCAGGAAGGCAAGACTCTCTCTGCTGTGGGAGTCTGTTTTTCTACTTCCTCTAGACCATACCCTAAAGGTCAGAAGAGTGGAAAAATGTGGTTTCACAAACCCAAGGGAGTCGTGCCTGACACACCTGGTGAGTTTCCCTCCAGAGGCAGAGAAGGGAACAATAATAGATGCTGCCCGAGGGGCAGAGGGGGTCTGCAAAATCAGGGTAGCAGGGAATCCTTCTCTGACAAACCCTTTCAGCACCCCTGAGGGACTGCCTGACTGTCCACCTTCGGAGGCAGTCGGGAAAAAATTGTCACTGTACCCAGAAGCCTGGCGACTCCTCACACAAGACAAATGGGTACAGTCGATCATATCTGAGGGTTACAAAATCCCCTTTGTCCACACCCCCATACAAACAAACAAGTCCCTTCCAGATATTCCTCCCGGTCTAAGGTAACAAGCAGTTCTAGAAATTTCAAAACTGCTAGAAAAAAGAGCCATCCAACCAGTCCCAGCAGACCAGCAAGGATCCGGAATTTACTCCAAGTTCTTTTTGGTACCAAAAAAGACAGGGGACTGGAGACCCATTTTGGATCTCAGCAGGTTAAACAAATCTGTTCAAAGAACAAGGTTCCGGATGGTCACGCTTCAGTCCATTCTACCCTTTTTGGGTCAGGACAATTGGATGTGCTCTATAGACCTTCAGGATTACCATATCAAAATGGACAGACGCTCCAGAAGGTTTCTCCGCTTCCAGCTGGGAGCCAGTCACTATCAATTCAAAGCCCTGCCCTTTGGTCTCACCACAGCCCCCAGGGTGTTCACCAAATGCATGGCAGTGCTTATGGCTCACCTGAGATGGTGAGGATTCCAGGTGTTTCCATATTTAACTGCTTCCACCAGGCATCAGCTAATCCGAGCCAGGGATTATACCATACAAACTTGCTCTGAGCTAGGTATCTCTATAAACTACGAAAAGTCTGCATTGTCACCTTGTCAATCTGTAACCTTTATAGGCGCCATTCTAAATACAAAAGAACTGTTGGCAAAACTTCCATTAGAAAGAGTATTAGACATACACCGACATGTTCAAACGTTACTACAGTGCAAAAGAATTCAGGCCAGATTTGTACTGAAAACCTTGGGTCTCATGGCAGCAGCAATCACATTACTTCCCCTGGCTCGATTTTACATGCGGATTCTTCGATGGATGCTTTTTACCCAATGGTCCTTCCAACAGCTTCCGATGTCTCACAACATAATAATCACCCAATCATGCAAAGACCATCTCTCTTGGTGGATGGTCTCCCCTCAACTTTTTCAGGGCAGACCGTTTGTCCTTCCTCCTCCGGTTGCCACGATGATGACGGATGCCTCCCTGATCGGGTGGGGGGGGGGGGCATTTTCAGGGCAAGACTGTCCAGGGCACTTGGCAACCCCTAGAGTACCACCTGCACATAAATGTCTTGAAGATGAGAGTGGTACTTGCTCTTCAGGACTCTCTACCTACCAGGACTATTGCAGTTCAGACGGACAATATGTCGGTAGTCTGGTACATCAACAAGCAGGGCAGAACCAGGTCCTATCCCTTATGTCGAGAAGCACTCAGATTCTGGCAGTGGGCGATCTCCTCTCAACGGTTTCTGATAGCAATGCACATCCCCGGGAAATCCAACGTCATAGCAGACAGGCTAAGCAGAGCAACTCTTATGCCTCACAAGTGGTCTCTCAATCAGTCAGTAGCGGAAAAAATTTTCCGCAGATGGGGTCAACCTTGCTGCGACCTTTTTGCAACCCCTCTCGACAGCAAGTGCAGCGACTTCTTCATCTTTCCCCTCCCAGGCCATTCCCCCAGAGATGCTCTAGTTCATGATTGGCCCCGGGGTCTTCTCTATGCATTCCCTCCCTTTCCCTTAATTCCAAAACTGATTGCTTTGGGATCCAGGATGATCCTCATTGCTCCTTACTGGCCTCGACAAATTTGGTTCCCATTCCTGCATCGTCACCTGTTGGAGCAGCCCTGGAATCTGGATTCAGTGCCAGACCTCTTGATCCATCAGTCGGGCAAGCTGCACCAATCCCTTCGCTCTCTCAACCTCACAGCTTGGTTGCTCCACTTCCAACCTTAGCCAGGCTTCCACATATTTCTCAGTCAGTGTGTGAAATCATACTTTCTTCGCATAAGTCTTCTACCAGGAAGACTTATGCTAGTAAGTGGAAATGTTTTTCCCTCTGGGCAGATGCCAGGAATGTAGACCCCTTTACAGCCCCTGTCCATAACGTGTTGGATTTTTTGGCGGAACTTTTTCGAGCAGGTTCCTCGTCTGCCACCATTAGGGTCCAATTGGCTAATTTTCATGTTGGTCTATCAGAGTCCAGTATCATGTCCCACAAACTGTGTAAGGCCTTTCTTAAGGGGACTATTTTACTTAGACCCCCGGTTAAAGATCCCCCTCCTCTGTGGGATTTGAACTTGATATTAGCTTTATTGATTCTTCCTCCTTTTGAACCTGTGGCTTCTTGTTCCTTAAAGTTACTCTCCTGGAAGACTCTCTTCTTAGTTGCCATCACCTCAGCCTGAAGAGTATCGGAACTTCAAGCCCTTTGTATTTGCCCTCCTTATCTTATTTTTCACAAAGATAGAGTTTCACTCAGGACTGATCCTTCCTTTTTACCCAAAATACCCTCAGAGACAAATCTCAGTCAGGCTATTGATCTTCCTGTCTTTTTCCCAATTATTCAAACAGAGCTGAACAAAAGTTACACTATTTGGATGTTCACAGGCAATTATGCTTTTATTTGGATTGGACCAAGCAGACAAGAAAATCAGATCAACTCTTCCTGTCCTATGCTGAGGGCAAGCAGGGCCTACCAGTTTCTAAGGTAACCTTGTCCAGGTGGTTGGCCTCTATTATTACCTTGATCTACCAACTGAGACATAAGGAACTCCCTACAAAACCAAAAGCTCATTCCAGCAGAACATTGGCTACGTCAGTAGCTTTTCAGGCTAGACTTCCAATGGAATCTATTTGTGCTGCAGCCACATGGGCCACTCCTCATACCTTCATTTGACATTACAAGCTGGATGTGGCCTCCAGGAGTCGAGCTGATTTTGGTTCCACTGTGCTCAAGAGTCTGTTTCAATGAGCCACCCAGGGCTAAGGTGCTAGGGATGCTGTCCCATCCAGCAAGAATGAAGGCGAGATAGACAACTTAACATTAAGAAGTTAGGTACCTACCATAATGTTCCATGTTAGTTGTCTTCATCTCGGCTCCATCCCTAGCCTGGTCAGGACTGAGAGGAATCTCTTTTTGAGGCCTTCTTCCAATGGTTGACTCCTTTTTAGGTCACATCCTCCTCTGCTTGTAGCACTGAAGGTAAACCTTGTGGTGGGAATTGGTGTTTGTTCCTTGGTGTTAGCTCTACCTAACGAGATCTGGGTATCTGACACCTAGCATTGTGGGATAAGGGGAGGCCTTGAGCCAGTAAATAGCTCTCAAGCTTAACCCATCCAGCAAGAAAGAAGGCGAGATGAAGACAACTAACATGGAACGTTATGGTAGGTACATAACTTCTTATTCTGCTCCACAAAGGTCGAGCCATAACAGACCCAGGAACTATCACCCTATAAGCCTTACTAGCTTGGCCTGCAAGGCTATGGAGTGCATCGTCATGGATCTCATTAACAGAGTCATTGGGAACCTCCAAACACTGGACACTACCCAATTCGGCTTTGTTAAGGGCATATCATGCCTCCTAAACCTGGTGGACTTCTTTGAGACAGTTACCAAGGCTATAGATGAGGGAAAAGTGGTCCACACAGCCTACCTAGACCTCGCAAAGGCCTTCGATACCATTCCCCATTCTGGTATGATAGACAAGCTCACCAGCCTGAACATAAACCCCTACATCATGAGATGGGTTGCCAACTGGCTCACGGACAGAACCCACATGGTTGCAGGAGCTAGGTCTGACTCTAAACCTGTTACAAGTGGCATTCCCCAGGGCTCAGTCCTAGGACCCCTCCTGTTTGGCATATACTTCTCAGAGGTACAGGCAAGCACAGGAGGACTATGGCTGACCAAGTTCACAGACGACTGTAAACTAGGGGCTATAATTGACTCTCTGGCTGACACAGACATCCTCCAAAAGAGTCTCACTGAGACATATACCTGGTGTCAAAACCATGGCCTCAAGCTAAATGCCAAAAAGTGCAGAGTCATCCCCTTTGGAAAAAGCAAAGTACCCACAAACTACCACATAGGTGGTAGCCCCCTAAATATGGAAGACGTATCTGGGCACCTAAGTAGATAGTAATCTCTCCTTTGATAATCACATTGCCAAAGTGATTAGAAAATCCTTCTGTGTGGCCCAGCTAATCACAAAAGGGTTTGCATCCAGATCAAAAGAGGACATTGTGCCCCTCTACGCATCACTCATCAGACTCATCATAGAGTGCAACACCCCATTTGGGATGTACCTTACAAGACACCTGCAACAGCTGGAAAGACCACAGAAGTACCTCCCCAAGAGGATCACTGGTCTCAAACAGATGCCCTATGCAGCTCGACTGAAGAAACTCCAGTTGTACTTGGTTGCATACTGCCTCCTCAAAGGTGATCTCTGTCTGACATACAAGGCTATGTCCAACCCAGAATTGATGGACATGCTCCACCTAAAGAAAACCATATCCCCTCGAGCCACATGCTGTAGGGATCTAAACCTCACCACAACAATAAATAGGACATGCTGGAGGGATAGATTCCTGTCCCAGAGACTTCCCATGCTCTGGAACAAGATTCCAATATACATTAGGCAGAGCTCCTCACTAACACTCTTCAAGAAAAGCCTTGATGAGTGGATGGGAAACAGAAGGTTTACCCCATGGATCACTTCAATGGCTATGCTGGACAGAGGCACAGAGAACTAATCTAAGGGAGTGGCGAAAGCCAACACATTCCGGCTAGGCTTATAAATGCCTTCCAGCAGATAGCCTCGTACCTACCTATGAACGTATGAACTGATGTGTGTCCCTAAATCCCTGACTACTGGGTCAACTCTAAGGGGTGTGTTGTCAATATGATAGTTACCAGGGATGGATGACTTCCCAAAGGATACTATTATGCATTTCTTGACATTTAGTTTTAGTCCATGGCTCTGACACTAGTTGTTTGTCCCTTTCAGCCCCTGCTGGAGAACATTTGTGTCAGTGTGAGATTCAATGACAGCTTCTAATTTGCAATCATCTGGCAATTTAGTCAGCCAGAGATCACTGACATTGGCCTTGACTTTTGAGAGGTAAATACCAAAAAGGAGTGATCCAAAGACTGATCCCTGAGGAACTCCACTTGTGACTGGCTTCTTTGTAGAGGTGGACTCCCCAATTCTAACTTCCTAGGTCCTGTCTGTGAGCCAGTTGGGTATCCACCAGTTGACAAAAAGGTTTGTACCTAACCTCTTGAGTTTGTCAACAATGCCGGAGTGGGGTATTGTGTCAAATGCCTTGGCCAGGTCAAGGTAGGCAGTATGTGAATAATTTTTCCCTCATCCATTGCTTTGGTGACCTTCTCAAAGAAGTCCACCAGGCTGAGTAGGCATGGTCTGCCCTTGACAAAACCAAACCGGGTTGGGTCCAGTGACTGGAAGTTTACTGTATCTCTATTGATCATCTCCGTGATAACTCTTTCCATGGCTTTACATGTAAGACTAGTGAGACTTATGGGTCTGTAGTTTCCAGGGTATGTAGATGGCCCAACTTTGTGCAGAGGGATGACTGTTGCCTTTCTCCATTCATGAGACATGAAACCTGTTGGGAGTCTACAGTTAAATAGTAATTCTAGATGTCCTGATAGGTCATATTTCATGCTATTTAGATACAGTTAAATAGTAATTCTAGATGTCCTGATAGGTCATATTTCATGCCATTTAGAAGGCATCCTGGGATATTGTCTGGGCCCATTAATGCAGTGTTCTTGGTCTTAGAGAGAGCATTAAGGACCTGTTCTCTAGTGATAGTAGGGGTAGTTATATTTGATGATATTTCCTAAGGGAAGGTTGGGGGGGGGGGTTGGAGTTGAATTTATCAGCCAGGAGATTTGCTACGTCTTATGGCTCAGTATAAGTGGCTGCATTTACAATGACCTCTCCAGACAATTGTGTATTGCCTTTGAGGTTGGAGGCATAGCTAAAGAATGCTTTGTGGTTGTCCTTGGCCTGGGAGGCCAAACTTACCTTAAATTTGGCTTTAGTAGACATTATTTGTCCTCTGAGTTGTTTGTTTAGTTTGATGAGAGTGCTTTTATCCTGCTGCACCGGTTCCCTATTGAAGTTGCGAAGGATCCACTTACCCGAATATGGAAACATCGACACATATATTTCAAACCACGAAAACACCGATCATCCTGAAGCGTGAAATCCAAAATGTCGAATCGTCATGGTTGGCCCTTCTGAGTATAGCTCCGTAAGGTAAGTGTGCGATAGTTGTGGACCTTAGGGTTAGGGTGCGGGTTAAGGTAAGTGCATAAATAGTAATGTATGTGTGGTTTAGTGTAGGGTTAGAAGTAGGGTTTTGTTAAGTGTATGTGTGTGGGTTATTTATTTTGTTTGGGTATAACTCTGTAAGGTAAGTGTGCAATAGTTTATTTATTTTGTTTGGGTAGGTAGTATGTAGCATGCGTGGTGGGGTTGGACGACTATGACAGTTTGAGATTTTGAATTTCGCAGTTTAGGGTGTTCAGTGTATTCGCAGTTCGGGTAATATGTGTTGATGATTCCGTATTCGCTGGCTAGGACTTTTGCAGTTGTAATATAGACCCGCTGCACATCCTAATTTTTGCCATGATTTTCCTCCTTCTGTCATACAGCCTATTGATTTTGTGATTCCACCAGGGTGGCTTGTTTTTTTAGTTAGTTTTGTACTTCTTCCTGGTGGGCACAGTTGCCTCTATGCAGCTATTAAAATGCTTCTACAGGGTGTCTGTGAACAGTTATGCATAGGCATGAGTATTGTCAGGGTTTATGGGGGCTTGAAATTTTGCCAGGTTCTCATTTAATAGCAGGAGGTTAGCCTTAGAATAGTTCCTGAATATTCCAGGTTTAGCTGAGGGTCCAGGTTTTATTTTTACCTTAAAGGAGACCATTTTCTGGTCTGACCTTACCAGGGAAGGCATTATGGTAGGGGGTGTGCAGCACTCTCCCATATTAGTGAGGACCAGATCCAGTATGGTTGCACCTCTGTTTGGTGTATTGACTATCTGGTCCAGGGGGGTTTTGTTTACAAAATCCAGGAATCACTGTGCATGTACATTCAGTGTCATATAAGATTCCCAGTTAATAATGGGGTAATTAAAGTCACCCATAAATATGGTATTGGGTTGGATGGTTAGTGTTTCTAATAAGTTTAAATACATGGTATGGGTTTCCTGGGTCATAGAGGGGGACCTATAGCTTATAAGGAAGGTATATTAGATTTTGCCTATGGTGATTTGAACATGGAGCAGCTCAAGTGCATTGTCTTGTTTGACCAGCTTTGAAGTATATTTATCTTTGGTGTAAGTAGAGACACCTCCACCTTTAATCCCTGCCCATGAAGTAGCTGGCCTTAATGTGTGGAAGGCATTATAACCTGGCACTGTTGGTGTACTCTCCTTAGCTTTAAACCATGTCTCAGTGACTGCACAGACATCAGCATTCTCTAGGGTTAAGAGAGCTTCTAGGGAGTGGAGTTTTTTGTTTAGACTCCTAGCATTGAGCAGTAATACCTTTAGATTTTCTTGGTTTTTGATTTGCTGTGTCAAAAGTACTTTCAGTTTGGCATTTTCTAAAAAAGGTACTATAGGGGAAGACAATGTTTTAGCTAATATTTGAAAGCCTAGAGGGGAGAGGTGCAGACCATCCCTGGCAAAGCAGCATGGTTTGTTGACCATCTCCTTCCATGCTGACAAATATTGCACCCCCTTAGAATGACACCAGAAACTAAGCCAGTTATTAAAGTCAATCATCTATTGTTCATATTGTAGCATCATCCTTGGAGATGGTAAAATGCTGCTCAATTCTAGGTTCTTACCAGCCTAAGACATATTCCAAGAGCTCTATGATATCTCTCTTCATATAGTCTAGGAAGGTACGTCTCGAGTCATTTACTCCCACATGGACTATGACTGAGTTATATTGGTAGTTGTGGTCCAATGACCTGAGTGCCTGCGTAATGTGGCAGATCCTAGCTCCTGATAAGCAACTGACCATGACTTTTTTCTTACTCAGCCTGGTGAGAGGGACATGCCTCACAATGGAGCCTCCAGTGACTAGAATGTTGGATTGTGTGGTGGCTTGCCTTATGGGCTTAGAGGTAGAGGCTCCATGGGATGTAGCTCTGTGTGCTGATGTGGGTGTTGTTTTGAAAGAGTGCATTTGGGGTTGCTCAAGGTATTTGTTATGTGTACTTTGTCTAGGAAGTCTTTGTGGTTTAGGAAGGTTACATGTAAGTACCTCAGCATATATAGGTCAATATGTTTGCTTTGAATTGTGCGTGATGGGTGCAGCATATATACTACTCACAACCTTATTAACATTAGGAGTACTTTTATGGGACAGCTTTGCCTCCAGTTCTACTTATTTCCTGATGTAGAGTGATCTCTTGTTATAGTATTAGCTGCACTGTTTGACACTCTGACAGAAAGGAGGCATTGGATACTGTGATTCCTTGAGGTTACAGAAAGCAAGGCACAGGTGTCTCATCAAGAATCTATGTGAGACTGAGAACAGAGGGAGTGATTCCAGTCTTTCCTAATAGCTAAGATTTTTGAGGTCCAAGATTCCTTTTGTTAAGAACCTTTGTGGTCTTTCGGGTATTTTTATAAATTTTGGTGAGATACATGTCAAATGGTGCACTATGTTTGAAAGAGTAACTTCACTGGCTTTGGAAGAGATATGCATGGTGATTAGCTGTGATATATAGAAGGGCTTCTTGACTACAGTCACAACAACGTGAATAAAGGAGAGGGAGCCATCTAACCAGGAGCACAGGTCTCTGATGACAGACTCATTGGGGAGTAGGGTGTCATTGATGAAGTAGGTGGTAGCAATTTGTTGCTTTCAAATGAGATGATTCTGCATTTCTTAGTGTTTACTTTGATCCTTTTCTCAGTGCACCAGTTGTTCATGTGTGATAGTTCTCCTTGAAGGGAATGTGATTTATTTGTTGATTTGACAACTACACCCAACTTGCAATCATCTGTGAACTTAGACAGCTAGAGATCATTGCCCTCAGTGTTGAGGTATAAAAAAAATAAATGTCAAAAAGGATGGGGGACAGTAAGGACACCCTTATGAATGCTAGTGGTCACCTTGTCCTTAAGCTGAGGATGCATTACTGACCCTGAGAGCATGCATTCTGTCCTACAGCCAATTTACAACTCAGTCTTGCCACATAGGGATCTATTTTAAAGGCTGTTAGCATGTTTACAATACCATCATGCAGTGTGGTAACAAATGCTTTTACTAGGTCAAGGTAGTCAGTATCAACAGTGGGAGGGTGGTGAATCTATGAATCATTGCCTCCTGCTTGCATGACCTTTTCAAAGAAGTTCACAAGACTGAGGAGGCATGACTTGCCTTTAGCAAATCCAAATGGTTGTGGGTTTAACCTTTTTGAATTCTTAATGTCTTAGTTTATGGGGTAAGTGATGATGTGTTCCAGGCAAGACTAGTAAGTCTATTGGGTCTGTAGTTGTTTGGGCTAGAAGTGAGGCCACCCTATGAAGAGGCATCATCATGAAACTGCACAATTGTTCCTGAAGACAATCTGTGGCAAGTCTTAGGCTGAACCTCTTAGGTAGGGGATCATCAAGGGACTGCTAGGCACTGTTTATATGACAACCTAGTATGTTGTCAGGACCCATTGAAAAAGTACTTTTTGTCTTAGAGAGTGTGTCAAGTATGTAGTCCTTGGAGATAGTTGGGGGTGGGGGGGGGTTGACTGATGTATGTTTGGGTTGGGATGTTAGTTTTATGGGAGAAATCTGAAGCAATCTTATTAGACAATATGTAGGCAATGTTATTAAGATTTGAATAGGAGGACATAATTGTCTTTAGCCTCAGAAGCTAACTTTTACATTTATAGAAAGTTTTGCTAGTTTTAATAGCTGCCTCCAGCTTCTTGACAAGACATTTTATATTCTCATTGTGATGAGGGTTTCTGGCCTGACTAAGCAATTTCTTCCTTCCTTCTACTTTAAAACTTATTTATATCTACTGAACACCACAAATGTTTCTTATTGAATTTGCCTCTATATTTGGTCCCGGTGGAGACAGCCCTATAAATGCATTTATTTAAATGAGCAGAAACATCCTTATCACACGTGGCTTTGGCTCCCTGTTCCATTTTTGGGGATAGAATGGCAGAAGTTTGTGATTTTGACATACAATTGTAAAATGTAAGTTGTAGGTGTGTTTTGGTGTTTTCATTTTTGTGACTTTTTACAACCCCTTAAAGAAGATTGCAGAGTTGCTCTATGAGATCATTTATAAAGCAACCTTTATATAGTTTCACTTTTTGTTCAGGATATTGAGTAATTTCTATCCAAATATTAAAACCCACCAAAACTAGCAGCTATTGCAGTGGCTGATCTTGTGGTATTGACACATCATTATTTTTTTGCTGTTGGTCTCGCAGCACAGTATGTTTTGTTTTTTTTATTCAGACCATCTCAGCTACAACCATATGATTTGTAATGTCATACATTTTCAGTATTTGTAGTAAATGAAATTTGAAGGAACTCTCAGTTTTGTGACACTTGAAAAAACATATTGTGCAGGTAGAAAAGATCTCACACATGGAGCTGCAAATATTTACTTACCTGTGTAATATTTTCCCAGTCTTATGAAGGTTTGTTAAAAGTAGGCAGACTAAAACATTTACTTTAACTAATACATACATACATACAAATATTTCAGGCATGGACAACAATACCCTTCCAGCCTTCCAGTATACCAAAACAGTTATTCCCATAGTAAGTGCCCAAGTTGTTCTTACAAATATCTAAACTAGTGCTTGCTTTAATGTAATTTGGCAGCCTATTTCATGCATAAGCTACTCTCTCAGAGATTCACTTAGTACACCTCTCATTCCTATATGCCCTATCTATAACACTTGTAGTCAGTTTAACCATTTTCAGCTCATCTTCATACAGACCATAGACATCTCAGACGAAAAAGATAGACCTGCAAGCAAGGGAGGCTGCAGGATTTTTTGCAGGGGGGTGCAAACCCAGAGCCCTGCCCACACAGCCCCATCCACACAGCCCCCGCCCCACCCCATGCAGTCATTCCAGTGTCCCAATACTTGGCTATTTCTCCCCATTTGTCATAGACACTGTTCAAATATCTGTGTGCATACTGTTTTATGCTTTACTTCTACAATGATAACAGATATTTGGATTTCATTTAAAACTTTTATTTCAAATTTTATAGCACAAACACCGATAGACATTTTCTAAACTTAAACAAAACAATAGTCTTACAATGAAAACAGACAGCATTAAAACTTTTCTACCTTTGAAACCCACATTCTCTGAAACAACATTGAAACCCACATTCAAAGAAAATGCAACTGGCCAGTGGCAGGATAAGTTTATCTTTGGGCTGTTTTCAAATCATAGGCTTCTTGCACACATTTTTAGAACCATGCAAAAGATCTTTGATTAACCTTCCTGACTGTATTAATTATACTATATAATAATTGAATTGTATCCCCCAAGAAACTTAAAAGAAATATAGTATGTATGCATATATGCATATTTTATTACTAAATAAATATAAATATCTACAAATTGGTAGTAGGCTGATAGCAAGTATCAGTGACAACTTTTCCAATATTATTTAAAGTCCCATATGGTGCCATGAACAACTATATATATATATATATATATATATATATATATATATATATATATATATATATATATATATATATATATATATATATATATATATATGTATATATATATATGTATGTATATATATATATATATATATATATATATATATATATGCGTGTAAAATCCAGCTGGATCAAGTTTTTAATGCAAATATTAACATGGCACATCACAATTTAGCAAAGATGGTACACATTCTCACCTGACAGCCATTGCATACGGACTTGTGCGTTGAGCTCTCCTGTTAATTTAGGTCAACCATGCTACTATTTGGCTAGGTGGACACTGCCTGATATATATATGTATATATATATATATATATATATATATATATATATATATATATATAAAATGAAAATATGCATAAACAAGTGTACATATATGTAAAGTGGTGGTAGTAAGTCACCAGGTAGCAGTGCAAAGTTTTCTAGCATTATGTATGTTTTCTTTTCCTATAATGACACACCACAGTAACGATTACAGGGCATATTACTAATACTAATGTTAATGTTGTACAAATTCATAATTCTAAATGACAATAAATCAATATATATCACTAAATAGACCATATCATTTTTGTCTCCAGACACTCCTAATCATGTGTGCTGAATGGGCCTATAACAGGCTGTTCCACAATACTCATAAGTGAACAATGCCTATGAAATTAATATAAATTTGGTATTTATCTACAGTTTTACTGGTAAATAAAGAACAAACATTCACAATATGGTAGTTAAATACCAGGTATTAATGAGAGCTTTCTGTCATTTATTTACCCAGTTTTTGAAATCCCTTCTTGTTGAAGTTCTTCATAAAAATATTACTGTGATATATCTTCATAATTTATACAAGCCTTACATTACATTTTCCAGAAAAGAACCCACTGCCATAAATTACCACTTTTTCTTATTTAAATGTACAACATTGAGTATAGTGATCATATTAACAACCCTAGCATTCCTGAGTCACAACACTGGTACAACAACAAAGCAGCAGTGTGTTTTATACTGATTGAAAAGAGCAAAAAAAAAAAATGCCATAAAAGTCCAATGTTAAAGCCTTCTGTAAGATGCAATGTGCTCCTCCACCATATGTACAACAGTGGTACCCATAAAATGCAGAAATAAAACATTTACATGCAATATATTTCACTTTGTCACTGTCAAACTCATATAATGATAAACATTGCAATCCCCAAAACACATCTGGATGCCCACCAATTATAGCCACTTTGTAGACCTCAGATGTTTGACTGCAGTCAAATAACTTAATGTATGCATAAATAGCAACCATGGACATTTAATTTACCACAGTGTTACCAAGCACATATATGGCATCCCATTACCATCCTCTCCATACACAAATTATGACTACCGAGTATAGACAATTTGCTGACTGTGTAGAATCCCTTTACCAACTAATGTGTATATATACATACATATATATATATATATATATATATATATATATATGCACACACACACACACACACACACACACACACACACACACACACACACACACACACACACACACACACATATATATATATATATATATATATATATATATATATATATATATATTTCAACACACAAACACACAGTTATTAACAGTCTGTTAGAAAAAATCAGATCTACAGGACACAAGCTAAAATAGAAGCAAAATCAGTAACCCCTACCTCTCAACTTCTTTGCCTGAAGAATTGGATACAAAGTTAAAGGGCCAAAATCAAGGTAAACTGGTTTTGTGACAGCATGTATTATCTGAGCAACAAAATATGAAACTCTAGTCACCGGCATTACTTACTGACTGTAATCTTCATTGATTTATCTCATTTTTTTAAGCAGACAGGGCAAAAATATCAAGTATAATAAGGAACATTCTGCAAAATTTGGAACATTTGACAGGTATGCTCTACCCACCTCCACACACAGACAAACCCATGCACAACCACGCCAACAGAAATTTAATCAGGAGAAAACTTTAGCAAGGCTTTAATGTGCAGTATTTGAGATCCATTACTGCATGGATAATATTTCTAATCAGGATTCAAAACCTCATCTTGTGACAGACTGTCATTAAATCTCAAAAAGTTTAGGCAATACCACGTATACCAATTTCGTTACTGTTTCATTTGTTACCTTCATTGTTCATTTGGACCATTACTGACCGAATTCTCTTACAGATGGTCAAAGGGGAACTTATTGGTGCTATATTTGTTGACCTAATCAAAACATTTGATCAGGTATATCACAACTTACTACAAACCCACCTATCTGACATAGGCATTAGTCCAAATGTACTACCCTGGTTCTACAATGCGTTCTTACTGCTACTTCTATGAAAAAGTCAACTTATCACCTCTAATCAAAACAAAAAGTTTTACAAAACTCCAGTCTTGCTCCCCTCCTCTTCTCCATCTACATTGAAAAACAAGACTTGGACTTACCCAGCATCCCCTACTTCTTTATGCTGACAACATGGTCCTAAAATAGTGTAACAAATCCTTAATATTTTAGAAAGAACTACAGGATCACTTTTTCTGTCTTAACACTTCAGTCTTCAAGAAAAATACTTCTCAACTCTTCTAAAATTAAAAACAATGCTCCTTGGAAGCAGGCTTAAGCCAACTCAATTCCTGATGCCATTACTAATTTTAGATCACTATAACACTATATTAGAAAATGTGTCTTCATTTCAACACAAAAGAATTCTGCCACGTCAGTCCCTTCATTTCAACCAACACATGGAAAACAATGGGAAAAAATTAACAAGCTACTATTCCCGGACAACAAAATCTCCAACTTTCTTTCCAAATACTCCAGAATAGCAACTGGTAAAAGCATTCTACTAGCCTAAGCAGGCCATCGAGTACAACTAACAGCATTTTTTTTTTTTTTTGCTTTTTTTATTTGCTTCTTGCTAGTCTGAGACTGAAATTGGGCTTTTATGATCATTGTGTTACTCAGGTTACAACATTCAAATAAATAAGTAAATACGTTTCTTGTACTTCTGACTGCAACAAAGGAAACTCTTACCAGAAAATGGAAGATTTGGAATTTTTTCCAATTTTCAAGAGGCAAAAATTACCATGAATGAAAGCCATTAAGAAGTGAAAGGCAGGATCACTAAAAACATTGCAGAAACATATTTGAAAATGGCTACCATGGTGTATAAACACTGGAGGTTTACCATAGAGTGGATGAAGGTATCCTAGGGCAGTAATTCTAAAAATTTCAATCTGTCAATGACTGAGGTGAGCTCATGTGACAAAGAGATGCAGTCTAGATGTATAAATTTTATACACACACACAGACACACACACACACACACACACACACACACACACACACACACACACACACACACACACACACACACACACACACACACACACACACACACACACACACACACATACTACACCTCTTAAACACTTGCACGCACCCACCTACCTCTCACTTGTACACTCGTCCCAAGTCCAAACGGCTTCTGGAATTCAAATTCTGTGCGCGAATGCGGAAGATGAAGACGTAAACCATCGGTCACACTGTCGCACGTATGGAGAAGATGAAAACAGGTTGCAAGCACCTGTTCTGTTTGTACGACTGGACGCAAAGGGTGTTCTTAAAGAAGAATGCGCTTAGCAATTTTTTTTTTTTAATTAGAAATAAATTAATCTCCTGGCCAGCCAATTCCAGGGGGGGTGCAAGTGCACCCCCTTGCACTTGTCTGCGGGTGCCCTTGTCTGCAAGATACAACCTAAACAAGTATGGGCCTATGACAGGACCTAGTGGGACACTCTGACTGTAACCTAGAATGTCACTGTCCAGTTGCTGTATGATACTCGCTACGTCCTATTTGTAAAATATGCAGCTATTCATCATATCAAGATTACATCAGTCCCTAGTTCTAATGTATTCCAGTGTTTTGTGTCTGACCCTGCCAAATGCTGAAGTTACGTTTATATACAGTTTTTATATTTTTATCTCTCGCCTTAATCATGTATCTTGTTGGTATGGAAATAAATCACACCTCCCAGCCTCTTAGCACAAGAAATCTGGACAAAGCCCACAGTAATGAAGGGAACAAAGGACCCAAATCGGGACAGGCTTTAAATATTGCTCTTATAAGCTTAGAAAGTTGGTAGAATAACAGAATTTGTGTTAACATGTATTTTATAAAGGACATGGTCTGCAACTCAAATGTATGTCTTTATTTATTGACTTCAATCCTCAGTGAATTGCTAGAAAACCACAAATTTTATGAGGAACAGACCGAAAATATGAGGCAAAAATCTGGACATTCTACGAAAATCTGGACAGTTGAGAGGTATGGAAATAAATTCTCCTGACCTTGTGTGCCTAGATTTTTGAATTTCTCTTTCAAAACATGCAACATTCCTTCTGCAGTTTTTCCGGTGAACTGGTCACTGTCCTTTCTATTTGCGATTTGTGAAAAATATGTCCTAGCATCTGTACAAGCTATGTTATCTAAAAGGGTTGTAAATTACCTTGCAGACAGCATAATTTGTACCAGCATAAATATGAACTGCTCCATACTTCCTTACATTAAGGCCCTCTGAGGCCTTTCTTACATCCTGTATTTTTGCTACTGGCAAGCATAACTTTACTCCGTGTTCAGGCGGCGCAATGGTTAACATTGTCGCCTCACAGCAAGAGGTTCTCCGGTTTGATTCTTGGCTGGGGTGTCTTCTGTGTGGTGTCTGCATGTCCTCCCTGTGTTCATATGGGTTTCCCCCACATTCCAAAGGCATACATCTGGAGCGTTTCTACCTGGGCCTCCTCTGAAAATAGGCTCTGTCCTAGTCGGACTTTCCTGGTCAACAAATGTTAAATAAATAAATTATCTTCTCTGCAAATGTAAATTTCAGTTTCTCAAATAATTGAATGTCCAATTACAAGAATATCTTTTCTGACCAGATGTGAAAAATCTCCAACTTCTAATTCAGTAATACCTGCTCTATCAAGTGTTACAAAAGGAGTGAACTTCATCACCATTAGTCTTATTAATCATTGTTCTCATTGCTTATTACTAATGGATTTGGCAGCTTCCAAACTTCTCCAGAGGCAATACAGCACAGAAATTGTTCATATTGCTTTAATTAACCTGATGCGCTCTTTTGATGTAAATGTGAACCCATCAACCATACTGTGGACACTGTTTCCTTGCAAGTCACATTATAGAATGATGATTTATCAAGTACTCTTTGAGCACAAGGGACACTATGAAACTAAGAAGGATCAAATAAACAGCCACAATTGAATGTTTTTTTAATTGGGAGCAATCCCCTCTTCTACTTTAATTCAAGGGGAGACATGCAGCACGCCATTTCCCCAACTTCTTAAAGACACACACACACACACACACACACACACACACACACACACACACACACACACACACACACACACACACTTTGTAGAAGAGGTCATTGTATCTAACATTTGGTGAAGTATCCACCAGCCACGAAGACTAACCTTTCACCATGAATGTCTAATAAGTTCCGCATTAAAACGTATTCACAAGAGCCCTTCTTTTGTTTAGAAGGTTTTATTCTCCCATACTGGAAAAAACTGTATGTGAACGGTGTTCATACCAGTGTAAAAAAATCACAACCATCTATACACCACAATATGTACACTCATTTACATACTGATTGAGTACATATTTCCCCTACATGTTGAAAGTATCTTAAGCAGAAGGCCGGTGTTGTTATGTAAACAAAAGTGCAAATAAAGTAAGAAATGTCTCTACTGGCTTGGTAGGTAGGAACTCAGAAGTAACAAAAGTGCCCATTGCCATAGCTCACTGCATTTAAGATGAGGAAGCAGGAAATGAGTAGCATGGACAAAGTAAACAGACAGTTGACCTAATGCTTATTGGTGTGTCTAAACACATGCTCAAAAAGAAGTGAAAACAGCTTTCTGCAAGCTGATTACATTTGTACTAGCAAAGAGTTTGTAGAACCAACCATATAAAAAAGCTACTTCCAAAAAGGGTTACATGATGTTGTTGTAACAAAGCCCATCATTTTTCTGTAATTTATTTCCAGTCTAGTCACCACTGAATTGAGTATGCTGCTTAATCTTAAACACCACCTATCCCATGCATTTTCTTGCATTTTGCAAATTTTTTTCAAAGTACACTGAATTATGGGTAGTGGCACTACATAAAATGGTTGGTCCTACCAGAATTATGTAATTGATTTTTGCCTAGAGTAGCCCTTCACACAACCATAGCCACTATGGATTTTTTCATTGTAACAAATGTGAAATAGCACTTTCCTTGTGTAAATGATGACCAGTGACGGTTGCTGTCTCCAGTGGTGTTACCTAACAGATGAATGAGTGAGAGGTAGGCTTGGCTAATTCTGAGGAAGAGTAGGAGAGGTTGGCTGGTGATTATGGATATAAAGAGTTTAGGGCATTCCTCTCAACTGCCCAGAATTTTGCAGAATGTCCAGATTTTTGTCTCATATTTTTCCTCTGCTCCTCATAAAATGTGTGGTTTTCCGGCAAATCATTGAGGATTGCAGCCACCAAATAATGTCATTAATTTGAGTTTCAGACATCATATGCCTCATTTGTTTTTGGGAGGGGGGTACTTTGTCCAGAATTCATGAGCAAAGAAATTTATGGTTCAGGAGAATATTGCTATCAATACCTTAGAGTCTCAGCACAATTATGTTTTTGTTTTTTGTTTGCAATATTTATTTTCTTGCCAGTTGCTCCTGCCTTGTGTACAGTCATATATCAATGCAGTTGCAGTCATGGATGATGAACAGTGGTTCTCAACAGCGAAACTGCTACAAATTGTAACTTAAAGGTGCCACTCTGAATTTTATGGTACTCTGTTATTTTAGATATAAATTTGGAATTTTCCAGCAAAAACTGGGCAGTTGAGAGGTTTGGCTTGAAGTTATGTAACATTTCTGTAGTTTACCATATTTTTCATATAGTGCTCTTGTTTACTCAACTGGTGATGTTACTTTTCTCTCTGAATGTTCCTTTACATTTATATCCATAGCTCTGCTTCCCAGGCCCCACTGTAAGCAGGATCTGCCCAATTTAATTTTTCCAATTGACAAACATAAACAAAAACAAATAAAAAATCCACATTTTCCCAATTTTACTATATTTATATGCTGACTGAATTTTGTTAAAAGAGAACTTCATTCTGTGCATTCATAAAATGTATTTTTTCAAATCAATGAATTCATTCATTCATTCTGCAAAATTGTCCATACCAAGTTCAAGGTCATGGGGAGAATTGAGCCTAGCCTTGGCACTCAGTGGGTACAAGGCAGAAAAAAAATTAATCCTGAGTAAGACACAAGTTTACTGTAGGAAACATGCACACAGATATAGCATTAATTTTATTGCATGGATGTATGTAAGCATGTGTATATATATATATATATATATATATATATATATATATATATATATATATTGGTTTATGTTAAAAGATAGATTTTTGAAATAGTCAAATTTTATATGACTTAACGTATATGATTGACTATGTAAAAAGTAAAACTTATCCCTATTCTCCTTAAAAGCAAATTGTCCTGACATCATGGTACAGTGGGGATTGGGAAATATGCCTTTTTCCTCACTGTTGCCTGATCTCGGGGTGGTTATATATAATTAGCAGGGGTGTGAGGGTGCAGGGGGGGGTTGCCCCCTTCTAAAATGCATTTTTTTTAGTTTTTACATATGTTTGCCTTTTTAAATAGTTGATCATATGAAAATTGACTATTTAAAAAGTTGATTGTATGACATAGATCCATATATATATATATATGTATTTATATATATATATATATATATATATATATATATATATATATATATATATATATATACACACACACACACACACACACACACACACACACACACACACACACACACACATACACATATATTCCATAATGATAGGGTTAGCCAAGACAAATTCCTCTTTTATATCTAATTTGGCGTCAGAGCTGGGATTAAACCATGGCATATACTTACCAGTATTCTGTCCTAAATCCCCAGACCAAAAGGGAAGGGATACAGCCCTTGGTGGATGCCCATTGGGAGATTACGTATTACTTGTCTAGAACTGAGAAAGTAAGACAGTCTGATCAAATGTTTATGTTCCACATGCCAAATAAACAAAGTAGGCCAATCTCCAAACAAACTGAATGCAAATGGTTGGCAAACTGTCACACTCATTTACTACTATGAAAAGATTGGAAGAATATGTGGGACAGGTCACATCCCACTCTGCTAGGGCAGCAGCTCCCACAGCATCCTTCTTATAGAATGTCTCTGCTCAGAGTGTCTGCATGACAGCTACCTAACACTGAACACTCTTTCTAAGCATTAGGGGATACATATACAGCCCGGCATTTGCAGCTGCCATTCCGCAGGGCATGTTATTAGTGTCTCCTTCCATGTGATGGATAAGTGTTTTAGTTCTGTTCCCATGGATAAGTATTTTACTCCAGCTGTGGTCCCCACAGTGTACACAAAACAGCTGTGAGCACAGTTACTACATCAGTTGATGTTCGAGTATGGGGATCACTGCTGCAGTAGAGTTTCCCAACCTGTTCTCCTACATCTTAGGGGCACTATCATGAATAATTGCAAGGGGGATAAGAGGGATGCCTCATACTCATTCTCCAGGCTGATGGGGTAGCTGCTGCTAGTAACATAGGAAGATGATCTGTTGATGTTTCAGTCAGTACTTAAAAAAAGTCTTAGATACCTCATTAGTTAGTTTAGTGGGATTGCTTGGGATGTTGATGTAAAATAATGCCTCAGACATTCCATAAAAAAACAGATCTACAAAATACGACACTCTTGAATGATTGTGTCAAAGAACAAGAGAACCTTTTCTAGAATGTGGGTATCTGGACCCACACCAGCAAGCAGTTGATAGCCCATTGACCCATGTAGCCCAAATATGCTCTGCCCAAAAAAGTGCCATGGAGTATTAGCGTGGACTCATCACCCAAAAAGTGAACTGTGTGGGTCATGTTGTAGGACGGACAATGGTGGAGAAGATTCTGGCAATTAAAAATTAGCTCTTGGAACATGGAATGTTAATTTACTGCTGGGGATGGAGTCAGAATATGTTTAGAAAGTTCAAAACTACGAGCTAGGTATAGTTAGTCTCTGTTTGGGCTGGTCTCTCTTGTACCCTTGATTTGTCCATCAGGAGAGGTACTGAGCTAGGTGTGGGGACACTTCAAAGCTCCTGGCAGGAACCTTACAGTTGGAGTGTTATTGGAATGTTAGCCCAGTGTGACTGTATATTGCAGAAAGGGAAACTCAATTTGAATGATCTGAAACTGAATGATGATTTGTTATTGGATTTCTGTGGTAGATATATATTGTTTACATGTATGATAAGATAAGAGTCTGTATGTCCTCCCTGCATTTGTGTGGGTTTTCTCCGGGTGCTCCGGTTTCTTCCCATGTTCAAAGACATGCATCTGGAGCATTTCTCCCCCGGGCCTCCACTGAAAATTGGCTTCATTCCAAGTCGGACTTTCCCGGTTAACAAATGTTAAATAAATAAATAAAATAAAAAATATTCAGACTCAGGGATATTCAGAAATTTACATGGTACCAGTGCACATTAAGCCAAAGATTAATGATGGACTTTATAGTCAAAACAAATAAAATGAAACTACATATTATGGACAGTTAGGTGAGGATAGGTAAAGAGTTTGGGACTTCAAAGATGGCTGCACACTGAGTAACAGCTTAATTCTAGCTCTCCCAGTGTCAAAACAGAAACTTAGCAGATAAAGCCATTGGACCTAGATTTTTGAGTACATTTCAATAACTGGCTAATAAGTACATTGCCTGGATGCCAGGAAAAAAGAAATACAGAGAACCTGAAGGAAACTCAGCTACAAAAGGTGATGAAAAAACACTGACTGGGAAAAGTACTGTAACTGTTAATCAAAAAGGAGTGCAAGCTCCAGAGGTGACTTCCAGTAACCTAGAGGAAAGTATGAGGTGACTGCACACAGCCATGACTCAAATAAATGAAACACTGATGGAGTATATCAACTCAAGCAAAAAAGGCTGGAAAAAATGGAAGAAGCTTTAAACAGATATTCAGATAAGGTGATAAAAATTGCAAAACTCAGAGGTCGAAATGAAGAAAAGGCTGGCTGAATATGGGACTGCACAAGAAGAAATGCTTCAAAAAATAATAATATTTGAGGACAGATCATGTAGGGACAAACCTATGATTTTCTTCTGTACCTAAGAAGTTGGAATGAACAGACTGTATTAATTTTATGAAAGCACAAATAAGCAACTGTACTGGTATTCCACAACAGGAATTGTTCATTGAAAGGGCGCATCATGTGTGTGCTCCAAACCTGGCTATGAGAAACAACCTAGACCTTTAATAGTAAATATGCAAGAGTTGATTCTGACAAAACTGTGGAAGAAGGATAAAATACTAAAAGTGGGAGACAGCAGAGTGTTTAAAGAGAATGACTGTTCATTGTACACCAAGAGGAGCAAATTTATCCCATTATTCCGAGAGTGTCATGAAGCAGGTGTGAGATTCAAACTACTGTACCCGGCTATCTTCAAAATATTTTTTCCCTAAAGGAACAAAAACATTTTTGATGGAGTACATGCTAAGGAAGAAATAAAAAAGTTTGTCCAGCAATAAGTGAGCTGTGAAACAGAAGAATATTCTGCTTCTTTTTCTTCTGGTAATAAAGACCACCAAGAGATAGTGCGAGTGAAACTTTTCCAGAGTTTCAACAGAAAATGCTTGAGAGCAGGAAAAAAGCACAAGAGTTGACTAGAATAATTGAGAGTATGTTGGAAATGCAACAGAGATAGGGTTTGGGAAAAGGAGATTAACAGGAATAGAAAAAAAATCATGTGATACTGGACTTTCTTGATCTTTGTAAAACTTATAGGGGACTCTAAAGCATATGCCCTACTTCATGTCATTAATGTTTGGAGAATAAAATCAGTAACTTGGACATTGACAAATGTGGGATTACAAAGCAATAATTATATTTATGAAACATGACAGAACAAGAAAATATGGAAATATTTAACTTTTTATGTTAAACTAGTAGGGGGCTCTAAAGCATATGCCCTTCTTCTTTTGACTTTTAACGGTTAGGGGTCGCCACAGCGGATCACCTGTCCGCTCATGATTGGCAGTGGAGTTTTACGGTGTCGAGTTGCCCAACCTTCCACAGAAGGCACATACACGCACGCACTCACACCTAGGGCCAATTTAGAGTGTCCAATCCACCTACAGCATGTCTTTGGGATGTGGGAGGAAACCGGAGCACCGGGAGGAAACCCACACAACCACAGGGAGGACATGCAGACCCCACACAGAAGGCACCCCAACCGAGGATTGAACCGGAGAACCTCTACTTCATGTTATTAATGTTTGGAAAAATGCTCAGGAGTGGGGAAGAGGAGGGAGAAAGTTAACTGTAAGGAAAATAATTTTTTTCTTAATAGTACTATTTAAATAGTGCATGATTTTTTTTTTGCATACTGTAAAGTAATTCAGTTATTTTTAAGTTTAATGTGGATACTAATGTAAATAGCTGCTCTTGTTTTTATTCTTTTTGTTTCTTTCTCCCTTCTTCCCTCTTTCTCTTTGTTCAGTTTTAAGAAATGTAGGTGAAGAATTATATACTGCCTTTTGTTGGTTTCTTGCCGTTATTTGCATTTACATGCATGCATACTATTTAACTTACAGCCAATATCCACCTCCTATATACGTACCCTTCTGAAAAAGCTCAAACCAACCACCCTGGCGGCGGACCAACTCCCAGCAGACTACTTACAAATCGCATCAGATGCCATAGCATACCCCATATCAATCTTGATTAACAGAACCATAGCTGAAGCTACCATTCCCTCTATTTGGAAAATTTCCTATATCATCCCTCTTCACAAAGGCGGGACCTCTACAGACACATCTAACTACAGACCCATTGCTATACTGTCTCCACTAGCCAAAATTATGGAACGGTGTGTTCATAAACAGCTCATAAACTACCTCACCCTAAATAGTCTATTGTCCCACACCCAGCATGGTTTTCGCCCATCATAGCACAACCACTGCCCTTCTCTTCGTGGACTCACTCAACAGCAACCGTAACAACAAATTAATATCCTCCGCTCTCTTTCTTGACTTGTCAAAAGCCTTCGATATGGTCAATCACCAACTCCTGCTCCACACCTTGAAAACACTACGCCTTAGTAACCTGGCTATCAGCTGGTTCAATGCTTACCTCACTGGTAGAAAACAAGCCGTCCAATGGCAAAACAAGCTATCCGATCTACTCCCAAATAACATCGCTGTTCCCAAGGCTCTATACTTGGTCCCCTTCTCTTCTCTGTCTTTATAAATGATCTTCACTCAGTCATCCCTAGAACCTCTTGTATTCAATATGCAGATGACTCCACCCTGATCTGCTCAGACATCTCCTCACCAAACTCCAAGTTTCAACCCAGCAGTGCTTTACTATAGTTGAAAATGGTTCTCAGATTTAAAACTCTTACTAAATCCTACTAAAACCAAGTTACTGCTATTTTTTCCTCTGCATCCATCGCCAAGGTAAAGAACCTCCAAACGCCAACAACCCTACTTTCCACGTGATCTCTACCAATGGAACCATCATAGAGCCTGTCTCCCACACCAAACTACTTGGTGTGACCATCGACCATAAGCTCAAATTTGACATACACATCAGCTTAACCATTAACTCTGTCAATAAGAAACTAGGCTCCATGTACAGAATAAATAACTTCCTAACCCCACACACCAAACTAACTATAGCTCGCACCCATCTCCTTTCAACCCTCCTTTATGCCTCCCCAATATTTTCATTCCTCAACAAGACTGAGCTAAATAAACTTTCTACAGCTTATAACCATATAGCCAGATTCATAACAGGGACACTTTATCGAACCCACCACTGCCTAAATCTAAAGGCACTTGAATGGTTAGAACTGCCCAATATTCTCAAAATCAACCAACTCACTGAGGCATTTAAGATAATTAACCAACCAGACAACACCCCCTCACTTAATAAAATACTTACCCCCTACTCCAACCTAACCTGCCTCAGATCTTCTAAAACTGTCTGGGTACAAACCGTCAAATCTAATAACTCTGGAGGTGATGCTCTCTACACCAACTCCATTGGTAGGCTTTGGAACTCCCTCCCAACCAGCCTAAGAATTATTACTTCACTCAACCAATTCAAAAAACACCTCAAAGAATTCCTCAAGTCACACTGGCTGTGCCCCTGTACCAAACCTGACTAACAAAAAGTCCAGGCCTGTACCACCCCAGAATTCCACCACTTCCCTCTAGGACGACAATTGCAATTGAAGCATGTGAGATTATTTACTTAAGTTCTGTGCCTGTTTTATATAGTGTGTAAAGCCAATTGTTGTATTTTTATTCTCTATTTCAACTACATGTATAGCCAATTGTTTTATTTTTATCTCTATTTCAAATATATGTAAAGCCTATAGTAATTTTTATTGTCTTAGCATCTATTATGTTATCTTTACCTTCTTCTTGGAGCTTTTCTCCCCGGGCCTCTACTGAAAATGGACATGTATCCAGCTAGACTAGCCCGGTAAACAAATGTAAAATAAATAAAAATAAATTTATTGTGACCAACTAGTCTTATTACTGTGTTGTACTAAGTACAATAAATACATGGAGACAACCACTTCAGTTAATACGTTTTACTGTTACA
Source organism: Protopterus annectens (assembly GCF_019279795.1). Classification (NCBI taxonomy): domain Eukaryota; kingdom Metazoa; phylum Chordata; order Ceratodontiformes; family Protopteridae; genus Protopterus; species Protopterus annectens. The sequence continues at coordinate 973,854,271 of NC_056744.1, forward strand.
TTTTCCTTTTGAATCTACAAGCATGCAACACAAATGCTGTCAGCTCTCTATGGCAAATTCCCAAAGCTTGTTTATACACATTCATATTTATATCAAATGTCGGATATTTTTTTCTCAGAGTCTGATGTATAACAGTTCTTTTTTTGTATAACAATGTTCCTTTGTTTTCGTGTCCTTGGTTCTTTGTAGTTTGACGATTCATGGAAACTCAGTCTTGCATTATCTGAAACGGTATTCTAGCACTATCTGAAGCTTGATGTTACATCTTTCTACTTCGTTGATGTCCTTCCAGCTGCCATCTGCGCAGTTATTTTTACAGACTTTGTTTTTCAATAACATACTCCTTTACATGAATGCCAATATCTAATTAAACTGTGCCAGTACACTTACTACTTCTTATTTTTCAGCATTTTATACTATGGCTAAATTCACCCTTTATATTTCATATCATTCTTGCAGCTTTTTATTCAAACTAATAATCATGCTAGCAACAGTTTGAAAAGACAGTGTATATTAAATAGAAGAGAGTACTAATATTCTTTCAGTTCCCCGTTATTTTATTTGTTTGAGGAATGGACTAAACTTTAGTTTATCAGCATTGCTATTTACAGTATTTACCATGACTTTGTTGAGTTATTGCAACTCTTTGTAACCTGCAGCACATAAAACAATTCCAAGCTGTCGTTATTATTATGACCCCCAAAACTACTAACACAGGATGTATTAACCAATTCAGCAATTTGGTCCCAGATGATGACCATCCTTTGAATATGTCCCACCAGTTATGGACAGTGTCAGCTTCTGTTTTTGTCTTTTACTATTAACTCTGTATTATTTGAAACCACACATACAAACTGTGGTGCCACTTTAACAAACATTTTGAAATTTGAAGGCAATATTGTCTATTTACACAACATTTTGTTTAATTTACAAATTTAGATACATTAGTACTAAATTGTAATATGCTGCGGTGGTGGTGCTGCGGTAGCGTTGTCGCCTCACAGTAAGACGTTGTCCTGTTCGATTCTCAGCTAGAACGTCTTCTGTGTGGAGACAAGCTTGAATGGGCATACCTTCGTTGAAGGTTGTGCGTCAGAGCTGGCAACTCGGCATGTAAAAATCTACTGCCAATCATTAGCGGACCGGAGTTCCGCTGTGGCGACCCCTAACCGGAAAAAGCCAAAAGACACAACAGTACTAAATTGTAATCTGTCTGTCAAAGATACTTGTAATGACTTACTTCCATTGTGCTTGTAAATGTACAATCTGTGAGATATCTTGTTCTTCTAGTTTTCATACCAAGCTCTTTTAAATCTGCATTTGGTATCTTTAAAACTTGGAAATGTAATATTGAAGTGCAATATTTGTTTTTGGTATTGTCCTATCATAGTACAAGTGGATGGTATTTTTACCATTTGATCTGTATGAAGTACTGGCCTGTTACCCAAAATGGTAAGTATTTTTACCCATGGTCCTTTTTTGTATTACTGTGTTGTTTATACAGATAAATAGAGTATTGGTAGAAATCATACCCTTTTTTCCCCTGTTGAGTTTATTCTTATTTTTGTGTTATTGTTTATACACTGTGACATTTTTGCATGATGTCTTCCCTTGTCAGCTTGTGTTATTGTCTACACACTGTGACATTTTTGCATGATGTCTTCCTTGTCAGAACTGTTACATTTTGAGGTAATGCACAGCATCTAGTAGAGATAGAGCTGTTTATTGAAATGTTTATGTCAGTCTTTGATTTTTTTTTCTACTTTTATGTATGCCTGACCTTGTCTGGCTAACCATGCTGTTATATTTGTGTTACATGTTATCCTCCCCAACGTACATGCTGTATGCTTTTTATAACTGAAATTGTCTTGTGTTCTGTTTTGTGTAGCATTTTTTAACTACGTTTTATTCATGAAATATTGTAATTCCCTCTGTTTTGATGTTCAGAATGATGCAAATGAAATGCAGATGTCTGTGTTGAATGCTGCATGCCTTGTCTTACAGCTGCATTTTTATCTATAGTCCTCAATGGTGGTTCGCCATTGAAGAATTATATACTGCCTTTTGTTGGTTTCTTGCTGTTACTTGCATTTACATGCATGCATACTATTTATTGTGACCAACTAGTCTTATTACTGTATGGTACTAAGTACAATAAATACACTGAAACAACCGCTTCAGTTAATACGTTTTACTGTTACATTTTCCTTTTGGATCTACAAGCATGCAACACAGATGCTGTCAGCTCTCTATGGCAAATTCCCAAAGCTTGTTTATACACACTCATATTTATACCAAAAAGTCTGATATTTTTTCTCAGAGTCTGATGTATAACAGTTCTTTTTTTTGTATAACAGTTTTCCTTTGTTTTCTTGTCCTTGGTTCTTTGTAGTTTGATGATTCATGGAAACTCACACTTGCATTATCTGAAACATGGTGTTCCAGCACTATTTGAAGCTTGATGTTACATCTCTTTATTGGGTCTATATTAGAATGTCGAAACCTCACTTACGCGAATCCCAAAAGGCCGACACATAAACAGCGAACTGCAAGAACACCGAACATCCTGAAGAGCGAAATTCGAAATACCAAAGTGCCATAGTTGTGCATCCATGTTTAGTGAGATAAAACATCAGTAGGAGATTCCCTTATCCAGTATGGCTCCCTTACGTAAATGTGCAGTAGTTACTGACCTTAGGGTTAGAGTGCGGGTTAAGGTAAGTGCATATATAGTACTACATTCAACCTACACCTTAGGGTTAGAAGTAGGGTTAAGTTAAGAGCATATATAGTACTACAGTTGTGTACCTGAATATATATGTAAATTACACTTTTCCCATGTACTTGGGTGTTGTTTGTTTATATTCAGATACATTTGTGTGTAATGCACGTTTGATTAGGATATGGATATACGGGTGAAGTGTATGTATGGGTGAAGTGTGGATTATTTATTTTGTTTGGGTAGGCAGTATGTAGCGGGTGGTGGAGTTGGCCAACTATGGGAATTCGATATTCTGAATTTTGCGCTTAAGGATTTTCGCTGTTCTTGCGGTTCGCTATTTATGTGTCAGCCTTTTGGGATTCGTGTAAGTGAGGTTTCGGCATTCTAGTATAGACCCGTCTTTAAGTAAAAACAAATAAGTCCAAGCAACTATTGAGTCCACACACTTGATTTAATTTAAAGTGCTTTTCGTCTGCTTAGTAGCAGACTTCATCAGAAATTACAACTCCACATAGGAAAGACGTTTAAATAAAAAGAGACACCAAAAACGCGAGACAATTAATCAATTAACAGGTACATCAAGTACCCATTCAAACATTTTGCATGTATTCAACCTTTTATCATAGATTTGTACATTAAAATGATTTAAAATACGAAATATGACAAAACTCTGCCATAATAGTTAATACATTACTCAACATTCTAATAAAACAAAAAGAATGAGTACACGTTTAACTTAAATTTACAAACAGTAAATGTACCATGATCTCACAATACACAGTTCTTTTATCGGCCTTTTTGGTTATAAAGCCGTTCAATTATTGGCTTTTTCGATGTGGTAATATAGACCCAATTTACATCCATACTTGTACATATTATATCTGTTCTTTTGGCTGGACTCCTTTTACCTCACCTATGATATCTATATTATACACTGTATACTCCTGATTCAACTTCTTTTTAAATCTTTTCCTAAACATGTCTTTATTTTTTCACATGTATATATTATGTTATGTTTTGTTATGTTACTGCTCTGTATAATTTAGTTATATGATTAATGTTACTTTACTGTTGTTAGTATGTATGTAAACTAGGCTGGGCTTGCAAATTGTCAAATTTGCTCAGTGCTCTACCCCAATAAACAAAATTAAGCAAATAAAAGTGCTAAAGACACTTAGTATTGTTCGGGTGTCATTGCTGATATACCATTTCATTTTTAAATGAAGTCCAGGACATTATCTCTGGGATGGCAAATGAGGAGGGTGGTCCCTGTGTTAAGAAACAGTAAAAGGAAAGTGTTTTCTAAGTGTAAAGAGATCACACTTCTCGGCCTTTTGGGAAGAGCCTAAAGCAGGAAGCTAGAAAAGGCGTCTCATCTTGCACCTTATCCTCTAATTCAGGAGGAGCAATGTAGATTCCATCCTGTCCACAGAACAGTGGTTCAACTTTTTTGTCCATATATATATATATATATATATATATATATATATATATATATGTGTGTGTGTGTGTGTGTGTGTGTGTGTGTGTGTGTGTGTGTGTGTGTGTGTGTGTGTGTGTGTGTGTGTGTGTGTGTGTGTGTGTGTGTGTGTGTGTATATATATATATATATATATATATATATATATATATATATATATATATATATATATATAAGGGATCATGAAAGCCCAAGAGCCTTATGGAGTTAGAGAAGGCATATAACCATGTATCCTAGATTGCCATGTAGAAGTTGCTACTACAGTACAATTTCCCTACAGCACTACCATAAACCACTTTATTTATGCATTTGGAAAATGATCAATTTGTCTGCTTTTTCAGTGTCAGGTCATGCACATTTACAGGACTCTACCAACAGTGATTACTCTTCCCCTGTTCTTAATTTTCATGGACATGGTACCAGGTTATAGCCAATTATATAGTGTATCCAGTCTGGGAGCATAAGAAGTGCATATTTAATGCTTACAGACATTGTCCTCTTGGGATCAGGTGGCCGGGATGGTTGATGTGCCCCCAGCTACTCTCTGCTGAGTATGGCATGGTTAAAATGAAAATCAGCACTTCAGCATCAGAAGCCATGGCTCTCGCCTAGAACGCAGTAGCTTCGTTTCTGCAGGTGAGAGGGAAGAAGCTACCTCAAGTGAGTGGAAATATCTTGGGGTCTTCTTTACTGGTATGCGAGTAGGGGAAGAGGGCATCAGGTGATTTGTCAGAAAGTGCATGCAGCAGTGAGAGCACTTTAGGTATTGTTCCAGGCCATGTTGGTGAAATGGTCCTAACAAAAAGTTTGAGCCTATGGATACAGGTACTGCAAATGAGCTTCCTTCACAGAGTTGCTGGGCTCATTTTTGTATGATGGGATGAGGAATCAGTCTTTGAAGACCTCATAGTAGAATCACTGCCCCTCTGGTTTGACAGAAGTTAGCTGAGTTTGTTTGGGCAACTAGTGAAGATACCCCATGGGCATCTCCTGTGGGAGGTTACCAGGAACAGATCACAAAAATAACTCGGGGCATACAAATGACACTTTACAGAAACTATATCTTTCAGCTTGCTAGGGAATTCCTGGGGATCCTGCAGGATAAACTAGTAACTATTGCTGAAGCTAGGAACCTCTGGCCTTCCCAATTTAGCCTTGCCACTATTGCAAGCCTCACCAGGGTAAGTAGTTTAGAAAAAAAAATGTATCTGCTTTTACTGTATTTGTGTTTTTTCCTACTTTATTTTGCTTTTGCGTCATCTTAAAAGTACTCAATTGTATTTATTACTGCTTGGTGTAACTCATTCTAAGCCTTTTAGTTTAAGCACCTGGGCTTCAGACCAGTTTTACATTAGGAAGGTTTGTGGTCTGCACTGTAGTGGCAGAACAGGTAGCTTACATCCTTCTAAGTTGGGAACTGCTGATTGAGGGCTCAGTGTCTGTTATTCTAAAAGTGTATTAATTCTGGTTTAAGCACTTGGGCTTGAGGCCAGTTATTTTACATTAAGAGGGTTCGTGTTCTGCACTCTTGTGGGAGGAGAGGCTGGACTCTGTCCTTCTGAGCTGGGAATTTCTGGTTAAAGCTTATAGTGCCTGCATATTTGAACTGCTTCTTACTGAAATTGGTACACCTAGTTTGCTGTAGCATAGACTAGATCCAGGCCTGCTGAATCTAGCTTTGTTTGTATAACTTGAGCACTAATCCAGGCATTCTTTAAAGTATTCAGTTGTATTTATTACTGCTGGTAGTAACTTGATTAAAGTGTAGCTATCATTTCTAAGTCTTTTGGATTAAGCACTTGGGCTTCAGACCAGTTGTTTTACATTAGGAAGGTTTGTGGCCTGCACTGTGGTGGCAGGACAGGTAGCTTACATCCTTCTAAGTTGGGAACTGCTGATTGAGAGCTCAGTGTCTGTTATTCTAAAAGTGTAAAAGTTCTGGTTTAAGCACTTGGGCTTCAGGCCAGTTATTTTACATTAAGAAGGATTGCAGTCTGCACTCTTGTGGGAGGAGAGGCTGGACTCTGCCCTTCTGAGCAGGGAATTTCTGGTTAAAGGCTTATAGTGCCTGCATATTCTGTTTCTTACTGAAATTGGTACACCTTGTTTGCTGTAGCATAGACTAGATCCAGGCCTGCTGAATCTAGCTTTATTTGTATGCTTGTTGTTTGTTTATTTCCTGAAACGCTAATTCCACCTAAAACGCCTTTTAGCACTTCTGTGGATCCCTAGTGATATCTGCATTGCTTACTGTACTTATTTCCTTATTTCACTTGAAAGAAAGTTACTGTTTGTCGTTTTTGCATTTAAGTTACCTGTAACACATTGCATTTAAGTTACCTGGCACTTGCTCACTAAAACAATTATATAAGTCAGCTCTAAAAAATTAAAAGCACTACACCCTCACAAACTCCCCTTGAGTACCTTGTTCCCCATTGGCCCTTTTTTCAATTATAAAGGAATTCCCAATACTATTCTAGCATGTCCAAAGGTCAGTTGTCAATCACCTCTCCGGTCCAGCTGGTGAATCTGGGAATCTTGAGGCAATGTTACAACTGCCTCATGTACACAGACAACCCTCTCCTCCTCCCAACAAATTCCAACACATGTGAGAGATGCAACCATATATCCAAACTGGAGGCTAAGCTCTCTCAACTCAGTACTGGCATAACCAGTCAGGAGGAGAAGGAAACCACACTCACTACAATTCCAGTCTCACATAGACCTACCATGACAACAAACCAAACACATAAACACACAAAACATACTGGAGGCTCTAAATATAAATCTGCCTAAGCAGCAGAGACCTCCAAAGCAGACACCCAAGCAACCGCTACCCCAAAACAAAACACGTGCAACACATAGCTCACAAAGCCAGTGTGCCGAACAGTCACAGCCCTTAAGGCTAAACAACACACCTGATACACTTGTAATAGGTGACTCTATCGTCAGGCTCACTAGGCTGAACAAGGAGAAGGTCATGGTGAGCTGCTTGTCGGGTGCTAGGATCCGCCACATAACACAAGCACTCAGGTCACTCCAAGGCAAGTACAAATATGACTCAGTTATTGTCCATGCTGGTGTGAATGACCTGAGACATACCTCCCTGGACTACATGAAAAGAGACATAGAGGAGCTCTCTGAGCATGTAGCCCAGGCCGGTATGACCCTGACCTTGAGTAGCATCTTACCCCCACCAAGAATGATGCCACAATATGAAGACAAGATGATCAATTTCAACAATTGGCTTAAGTGTTGGTGTCATTCAAAGGGGATCCAATGCCTGTCAGCCTGGGATGACATGCTCGACAAGCCACGATGCTTCGCTAGGGATGGCTTGCACCTGTCACCCCTGGGTTTTCGGATATTGGCAAAGGCTCTTGCTACCCCCATAGTGCCTTTTTTAGGCAAGGCTCAAAAGACAAACCCACCTCCATAGGTATCACAAGAGATAAGAAACTAAGAGTAATGCTACTCAACGCCAGAAGTCTAAACCTCAAGATGCATGCACTCGAAACTCTCCTTAGCATGGAGAACATCGATATCTGTGCAGTAACAGAAACCTGGTTCAAGGCTCCCGAGAGCACCCCAGCACTACCAGGTTATACCTCATACCATGCTTTTTGGCCCCAAAACTTGGACCGAACCACAAAAGGAGGGGGAGTATCAATATTCGTCAAAGATACCCTCACCTCCAGGTTGGTGGCACAGCACGAAGCATCAGAGACTATCCATGTGCAACTAACTGCAGGTAAAACTGCCTTCCAGTTTATAGCTTGCTACAGACCACCCTCCCAAACACAGGAACCCCACTTGGCCTTCCTGAGAATACTGGAAAATATGAAGGTCTCTCCAAACACCATTATATTGGGCGACTTCAACTACCCAAACATAGACTGGGAGCATTACTCTAGCTCCAACACCCTAGCCCAAAGGTTCCTAGAATTTATAAACTCAATTGCTATGGAACAACTTGTTACCACTCCCACAAGAGGGGAAAACATACTGGACCCGATCATCACCGACATGGGGACACTATGCTCCAGACCAGAAGTGTATCCCTCACTGGTAAGATCAGACCATAAACTAATCTCACTGGATATTCACATCCCAACCACACTCCCTGCCCAGAAAACCACAGTGAAAAACTTCTCTAAAGCAAATTTCACACGCCTCAAAACCGAGCTGAAATCCTTCAAAGCCCCCGGGCCTGTGGAAAATACGGCCCAGACCGCGGAATCCTTTATAAACACATTCTATGAACACCTTCACGAATGCATGGATCATGCAATCCCAAATAAAACCAAGACCCAATCCTCCAAAGGCAGACGTCCTGTCTGGTGGACCCCAGCCATAAACAAACTATACAATAGAAGGAGGAAGCTACTACATGACAGAGCAAAATCCCAAAAAGGGAAGGCATCTCTGATCAGTATTAGCAAAAAACTATGGGCACTCATAAAATCATCTAAGGCCAGCTTCGAGAGAAAAATTGCACAGGACACTAAGGATAATCACAAGGCTTTCTTTAGTTATGTTAGGAACCTGGGTAGGAATTCCCAGATATGCTCAGAATTAGTCCACAATGACAAAAAATACACCGAGCCCACAGACATTGCCAACATCCTAGCTGACAGGTTCAATGCAAACTTCTCCCCCTTCCCCACCAAAAGGGCAAATATCTATCCCAACAGAGTGCTACCCCCCTGACATCTCAGATGCTCAGGTAAGAGCCGCCCTCTCCAAAGCAAAAAACAGCATCAATGGGACCAGATGGTGTCCCGGCTGCCCTACATGAACTCCAAGAAGAGCTAAACCCAAACATAAAACTACTGTTCAATCTTAGCCTTACTACAGGATATGTACCCAAAGAGTGGCGTACAGCAACAGTGGTCCCTCTCCACAAAGGTGGTGTCTCAACGGATCCTGGAAACTATCGCCCCATAAGCCTGACTAGCTTGGTCTGCAAATCTATGGAAAGGATCATCATGGACCTCATAAATAAAGATATTGGGTACCTGCATTCACTGGATCCTACCCAGTTTGGCTTTGTTAAGGGCAGATCCTGCCTCTTAAACCTGGTCGATTTCTTTGAAACAGTCACCAAGGCCATTGATGAGGGGAAGGTGGTCCACACAGCCTACCTGGACCTCGCAAAAGCCTTTGATACAATACCCCACTCGGGCATTATAGATAAGCTCACCAGCTTAAATATAAACCCCTATGTCACTAGATGGGTTGCAAACTGGCTCAAGGACAGAACCCACATGGTTAGAATTGCTGGAGTGATGTCAGACTCCAAACCAGTTACAACTGGCATCCCACAAGGCTCAGTCCTGGGACCTCTCTTGTTCGGTATATATTTCTCGGCAGTACAGGCCAGCACGGAAGGACTGTGGCTGACCAAGTTCGCAGATGACTGCAAACTGGGCGCAATAATCAACTCTCCAGCCAACACAAGCATCCTCCAAAAGGGCCTCATAGAAACAGACAACTGGTGCCAGAGCCATGGCCTCAAGCTAAACGCCAAAAAGTGTATAGTCATCCCCTTTGGCAAAAACAAAGTGCCCACAAATTACCACATAGGTGGTAATCCATTAAGTACAGAAGAAGTCATTAGGGACCTGGGGACCCAAGTTGATAGCAATCTCTCATTTGACAACCACATGGCCAAAGTGGTTAGAAAAACATTTTATATAGCCCACCTAATCATGAAGGGATTCACATCTAGATCAGGGAGGTCATCATGCCTCTTTACTCATCCCTCATCAGGCCTATAATTGAGTACAATGCCCCTTTGGGATGTACCTTACCAGACACCTGCAGCAACTGGAAAGACCCCAAAAGTACCTCACCAAGAGGATCAAAGGGCTCAAACAGATGCCATATGCTGCCCGGTTAAAGAAACTCCAGCTCTACTCAGTGGCATACCACCTGCTCAGAGGTGATCTGTGCCTGATGTATAAAGCCATGTCCAACCCGAATTAATGGACATGCTGCACCTCAGAAAATCCAAATCCCATCGAGCTACGCTACGAGAGACTTGAACCTCAGCACTGAAATAAATAGGACATGCTGGAGGGACAGATTCATAACCCAGAGGCTCCCTTCACTCTGGAATAAAATCCCAGTCCAGGTTAGGCAAAGTCCCACATTGACTCTCTTCAAGAGGAATCTTGATGAGTGGATGGGGGATCGTAGGTTTACCCTGGCTATCACTTCTGTGTCACTGTTAGACAGAGGCACAGTATACTAACCTCAAAAAAAGGCATAGCAAAATTAATTTAAAATGGGTGGCGAAAGCCAAACACACTCTGGCTAGGCTTATAAATGCCCTAGGGCAGATAGCCTAGTATGAACCTATGAACCTATGAATATGGATACAAGGGTTTTAATATAACCTGATGCAGAATGGGATTCAGAAAGCTGCTGCTCAGTGTGTAAATGTAATTCTCACAAGTTTCGTGCTCAGTAGGTCTGGGGCTGCCTAAGTCTGGTACTCAGAGTAAAACAGGTTTTCAGAAATAAAATACTTACTTACACAAAGGACAAGATTCAGATTTGTACTCTGTTGCAAGCCAATTGTAGTATAGAGGGCATCTCACTGCAGTGCTGATAGATGCTTAGTTCATAGACAGAATCTCACATTTGCCAGTATGCCATTGCCGTGCTACCATTGAAAATGAAAGATGTATTGTGCAGCAGCTTAGTGTATTGTTCATTTCATTAGCATGAGTAAGTTTAATAGCATCTTCCTGAGCATCCTCAACTCCCTTGCCCCCTCCAGGAGAATTAGAATCAAACCAAATTATGCTCCGTGGCTTTCTAAAGATACTAGATCCCTTATGCACAAAGAGATAGTGCATGGAAAGCCTGGAAAGCCTAGGGTAAAACTAAAGAACTACCCCTGCTGCATAAATACAGAGAACTATGGAATGTTGTCAAGAAACAAATCAATAAGAACAAAAAATCCTACAATAACTCTGCCCAACTAAATAGCAAATCCAACCCACGTACATTCTGGTCTGCCCTAAACAAAATTATTTTTCCAGGTTGTCCTGCCAACCCCTCCCCTTTCCCAAATAAATCTCCTCTGGAAACCTCTACCCTCCTCAATAAACACTTCATTGACACAATCCAAAAACTCTCACCCTCCCACTTTAACACAACCACTCCCCTACCCCTCCCAACCCACTCAACAAAAACCCTTTCTCATTTTAACCTGTTCCCACTTCCTACATCAAAACACTTATTCTGTAGCTTAAACCCTGCTCTCCCTACACAGATAATCTCCCTTCTACCTTCCTCAAATTAGCTGCTGAATCTATATCCTACCCTGTATCCATTCTTATCAATAGATCAGTTCAAGAAGCTACATTTCCTATCAAATGGAAATCCTTCTTCACTATCCCCCCAAGCATAAAGGAGGAAACTCAACTGACTCATCTAACTATAGGCCGATTGCTATCCTCTCCTCTCTCTAAAATACTTGAAAAATGCATTCACTCACAGCTTCTCAACTATCTCCTCCAAAATAACCTTCTCACTTCCACTCACCATAGTTTCCAGCTCAACTGTAGCACAGCTACAGTCCTCCTTTAATTTACTATCGCTGAGGCCCGTGATAACATTCAACTCATATCCTGTCTCTTTCTTGACCTTTACAAAGCTTTCAACATGGTTTGTCACTCCATGCTGCTATCTAAACTTGCTAATCTCAACCTATCTGCTACTGCCCTAGCCTGGTTCTGTAGCTACCTCTCTGTCAGATGGCTCTCATCCTGCTCTCCATACATTTCAGTCCCATCAGGGGTTCCACAAGGTTCCATCTTGGGTCCCCTCCTGTTTAACATTTTCACTAATGAACTATACACATCCTGTAAACAATCCTCCCTCATCCAATATGCAGACGACTTGACTCTCAGCTCCACCTCCAGCAATATCTCAGAACTCCTTACCCTAACCCAAGACACCTTTCTATCCACTGAAAAGTAGCTGTCTGATAATCTACTTATCCTTAACTCTAAAAAGACCAAAATCTTGATCTTTCTCCCAAGTTTTCTCTCTCATAATAAAACAATCTTTGCTATTACATCCTCCAGTAACACTATCATAAAACCTGAACCTGACACTAAGCTTCTAGGTGTCATCATTGATGGCAAACTTAAATTTAACCTACACATACTCCAATGTATAAAAAAAAAATCACCAGAAACTAGGCTTGCTTTATCCAACAAAAAATTTCTAACCTCAAATGCTAGACTCTCCCTGGCACAGGCACTCCTTCTCCCTTCCCTTCTATATGCTGCCCCAGTTCTAACCAACAATCAGTCCACAACTTTGACTAAACTTCAACAAACATACCACAAAATAGTTAGATTCATTATAGACTTTCCTTATAACTCACACCACTGCCTTGTACTTAACTCTCTCGAATGGCTTGAACTCCCCCAACAACTCCTTCTATTGCAGTTTCAAATAATATGCTCTATACTATACAAAACCATCTTCCTGCCCAGCTCTCTCCTCCCTGGAATCCACTTATTCCCCATCACAGACCCTCTGCACCTCAAACCTGCAACATTTTATATCTACCAACCAAAGAAAAATGTGGCCAAACGTCTTTATAAATGCTCTGTGTCCCAAGCTTGGAACAAACTTCCTATACACATACGCTCCATTATCCATCCATTGCACTTTAAAAAAGAACTCAAACTTCACCTACTTAACACCAAGACTTGCCCCTGCCATGACCCAACTTAACCTCACCGCACTCTTGTATCATATTCCCACCATATTTGTACTTATAATAGTCTCTCCCTATTTCACCTAGTAACCTACTAGATATTTACCTTGTTAACTCATGTTCACAAAACTGAAGGCTTATATTTTAATGTATACTTTTGTATAGTTGCTACTTGTATATTGCTGTGTGTATTCTTCTTACTTTATATTGTTTGACCTGTTTTATTTACTATTCTTACTAGCTTGGCGTGTGAATTTTTTTATAAACTGTAAATTGTTTGTAACTGGAGCTTTTTTTCCTTGGGTCTCCACTGAAAATGGGCAACTGGCCCAACATGCTGGAGGGATAGGTTCCTGACCCAGAGACTTCCCAGACTCTGGAATAGACTGCCCATACATGTCAAGCAGAGCACCTCTTTGGGTCTCTTTAAAAGGAACCTTGATGATTGGATGGGAGATAGGAAATTCACCTTGGGGATCACGCCAGTAGCCCTGCTAGACAGGGGTCCAGGGAAGTAAATACTGGTGGAAGAAATAGCCAGGGAATTGTAATAGCTAGGCTTGTACAGGCCCTAGGCCTGATAGCCTAGTACCAACCTATGAACCTATGGACTAACCTGGTTAACAAATTTCAATCAATCAATAAATAAATAAATGCTGATGATCACAGGAAAAGAAATAGCACTTAGGGGTGCAGTAACAGGTGGGGCGCACAGCAGGCTGGCACAGTGCATCCTACAACTGCAGATGGTGGAAGAAGCACTTGAAAAGATGACCTTAAGGGGTGCAGACATTCACAGGCCATTTGAGTGTACATTACATAATGCAGGTACTTGGGGTTACATGTATTTAAAGGCTATGCATGTAGCCTTTTGTTAGTAAGGGAAGTGCTTGGAGAGAAGGGAATCACCTGTACGCTTATGTGCATAGCAAGACAACTTTGTGCATACTTTTGCACAGATATCACCCCAAGGTATACTGTGCATGCAAAGCAGGGATACATTAGTATCTCCATGTACACACACCCATATGAAAGCAGACTACACAGAAATCTGTGCAGGTCATGACTTATCACAATGGACATTAATGTTGCTTTTACTAGGATAACTATAACTAGGTCGAATGGCACCCTGTGATTCCATAGAGTGATATCCCCTTTAACTCAAATTTGAAGACCAAAACAAAATGGAGCTAACAAACTGCGAGATAAAGCAGACTATCTTAACGTGGTATCTATTGTTCTGAGACAGTTCTTTATTGTTGCTGTGCATCTTCTTCAGAACCATATCTATTTTGGAATTACTAGTAACCTGTTTATTAATGGAGAGCCATTCATTTCCACCAGGTGAACCCCCTGTGGAAAGGGAAATCCACACATTTAATCCAGGGAGGGAGGAGTGGCCTCTGGCTGCTTGATCCTCTCCTCTTTGGCTGGGCCTCCAACATAGTGAATCCATTAAAATTTGCTGTCTGAGAGTAACAGCTGCAGATGCCAGGACAAGTGTGGCAGTGATTATTATTTGAGTATTCCAGTGGTCTGTTTGTATACTGGCACATTTTAGCTATTCTCTGATGTCAACCTTTAACCATTTATACATATTTTACTCTGCAGTTTTGTGTCTTGGAGTCGTGTAGGAGAAATTACTCACATTACCGTAACTTATTTATACATGCAGTACCAATAACTCTGTCTCTGAATTGCTCCTGTTTATCAGTGTTATGTCTGTGTAACTCACTGCCATAGTCAGTACCAAACACAATTTCTTCATAAATAACCTTTCTGTTACACAGACAAACATTTATAGTGAGTACATGTTTTCTGAACCGCATCCATACTTTTTTCACAGCAGAATGAGATGCTTGTTTACTTCTGACTTGTCTAAATTTGGTTATTTTTCCTTAATATTTAGTGCCTTTCTTCAGAAAGAAAGTAAGTAAATGATAAAAGAAATAATATCTTCACATTAGTATTTACTTAATGTATGTGGCTCCCCAAACTGTCTAGTACATTCATTCATTCATCTCCAAATTAGCAGCACAGAGATGAGTTGTAATTCTGAGCTTTACTTAGCAAATACATTCAACTTATTCTTAAAAAAATGCACTGTTTTTCAATATCTCGTCTCCTGAAAAGTCAAGCTGCTGATATGGCCTCTATCACTCCCCCAAGTTGTGATGTAGTGGTCATATCAGAGGAGTTTTGCATTAAAGCACTACTGTTCCCATGTATGTGCTGGCAAGGTGCAAAGAGATGGGTGAACAATGACACCATGCAAAGACTTGTCACAATGCTTCCACAAGTGATGCTACCCCTATAACCCCCCTTAAAGGCAGATGTCCTGTCTATCTCTGGTTGCCAGCAAGGATTGCAGATGAAGTGCATATCTCAGGACACATTCCTCCAATCCTTCTCTTAGGAGAGGTGAACGGGCTTCTCTTTTTTGCTCCCCTTCCTCAGCTGACTCGTCCAGCACTTGGTTTACTAATTGAATTAGCGCTGACTGGGTGATGATTTGGGCTTCATCTCTGAAGATTATGGAGACAGCATTAAAAAAAAACCTTTACATTCTCTTAGAAGAAAGGTCTTATGACAAGAAATGTTTACAGAAATGTATTATATGTATTTTAAATTTTAGTAAGATACAAAATACTTTGTATTATTTTAACAAGTTTATTTGTTAATCATACTTTAATTTGCAATATCAGTTCATATGTACTAATGATAACTATTTTCAAAAACATTTCTGTTGTTATATTCATACATTATACATTTTTGTTATAACTTCAGTACTAATCTTTATGTCAAGTCTTCTTATTTTTTAGTACTTACAATCCCTCTCATATCACACATCTTCCTGACTACCCTTTTGCAGGGTATTGATCCCAAGTTTAATGCCATTTAATTTTATGCACTTTACATCCTCCCTCCTTTAAAGATCCCATCTCCATTCCTTTAGTTTCTTTTACATTGCTCTGTACATCCTCTAAACTTTGCTTAGCCTTTGAGTTCCATTTCTTGTTATTGTTTTTTTGAATAATAAAAACATTAAACTTAGTAAGGTTTTACTATGTCTTGACACTTCTAACTGCAAGTACCAGCTCAAAAAAAATCAAAAACCTCAAAAGCCACGCTGGTACGGTGGTAGCGTTGTTACCTCACAGCAAGAGGTTCTCCCATTCGATTCTTGGCTGGGCTTGGGAGTGCCTTCTGTGTGGAGTCTGCATGTCCTTCCCATGGTTGGGTAGCGTTCAAAAGACATGCGTGCGTAAATTGGCGTGCCTTTTTTGAAGGTTGTGCGTCGAGCTGGCACCTCAGCGTTTCATAAAAAATCTACTGCCAATCATTAGTGGACCGGAGTTCCGCTGTGGCAACCCCTTTCTGGAAAAAGCCGAAAAGACAAACAACAACTTAGTTAGTGTAGTCCCCCCCCCCCCCCCCCGACACAGTATTTATATTGAAGCATTTTGTAAGGAGTCTTTAAAGTCAGTCAACTGATTCCCAAAATACATACTCCCACTTTCATCTCTCTTCCCCTTTTCATCTCCAGCACCTTCTCCCACTTGTGGAAGGATCGTTTGAAGAATACTTCGTGTATAAAAATATCTTCAATAATATTTCCATGCAAATATCCTGAACTGTCTGAACTTCGTTGCATATTTAGGTATCCTTTAAACCTCGTACCATTTTTCCTTTATAACTTGCTTATCTGTTTTCTTCTCCCAGTCCATGATGAATTCCCCTAAGTATTTCTTATAGTTATCATATAAAATCATATATGCCCTGCTTGTTATCCCTTCTTTGATGACAACCTCTGTTTGTGATTCTACTAGAAACTCCACCGTGGCTGGTCTTTCATTTATTATTCCTCTTTCCCACCCTATTTATCTATACTCTGCTTTCAATCCCTGATATGGGAGATAATCCCTAACCTGCAAGTCAAATACTTGAGTCCTTCCACTTTATTACTCTTCCCTTCTGATGTATCTCTTCCCAGTAACTTTGTTCCTTAGCTAATTTCCTCCATTTATTTCCAGTCACCTCCTGGTTAATTTGTGCAACCTTACTGCTGTATAACCCTACTTGAAGAATCTCCTTCTTTCAATCCTGCACTGCTTTAGTATGTATAAAATTTTCTTCCACTTTATAATTGTGCTATTTTATATGGTTATCACTATTTACTTTACTGGCTTGCATCCAAAATACTAATCTCTCTTTATCCTACATACCTCCCTCTTGTACCACCATCACCTGTTTCCACTTCAAGCTATGTCCCTCAGCTTGTGTTATATATGCAAACTTCATTTGTGTGTCCTTAAATACCCACTGAGATCCAGTAGCCCAAATACCTCTTGCTCCATAAAGACAATCAGGTTATCCCATTTAACTGTTACCCTTTTCTCTTCCAAAATAAACAATTTCAGTTCCTTACTGTAATCCACAACTTCTCATCTGGCTGGTAAAAATATGCCAGGTATACATATGCTACCAAAGGAAATGTAAGCACTTTTGCTGCCTGTATCTTAATATCCAAATGCATAATGTATAGGTACAAAATTTACTGCAATTGCATTAGTTTTGTCCTCATTTATTTTGTATCCTAGAAAATGATGAATCTGCTTTCAAAACATTCGACAACTCTGAGATATCCCATTTTGCATCTGCCAAAGACAATATAATATCTGCAAACAAGGCTATTTTCTCTTGATGACAACACTAGAGCCCCATATTTTTCTTGCTAAAGGCTCCAATATATAAGGCAAATACTAGAGCAAAAGAGGACATTTCTGCCTGTTTCCTCTGCTTAAACTCAGTTTGTCTGATAGCACCCCTTGCATCTTTACTCTTGCCTCTGATTCTTCATGTATTCTCTTTTTTTATTTTTTAACATCCTTTTTACACATCTTTATTAAGACTTCTCTTGTGCCACATGAATGTGTACCTCGACAGGCAGTGGTTCAAATCTGGCAATGTATAAGAACTCAGGTTCCTATCATGTAGTCGAACTTTTACAAGTTCGAACCACATATGGTTGAGACCATACGTTCGAATTTGTAAAAGTTCGAACATTTGAATGGAAATCTCCATAAGCGTCGGTTTCCATTCACTTCAATGTGGTGCGATCTCGGAGATGGTATATTTAAGTAGCAGGGGGTGTGGGAGGTGCAGGGGTGCTTGCCCCCTGCTTACACCAAGTTATTGTTTTGTCCATTGTGTAGTTATTTTTTTACATGGTCGAAGTTCTGTAACTTCGAACATAATGGTTCGACCATTAGGTGTTTGATGTTACGGAACTTTGACTATGTAATATAGACCATAAGAACTCTATGCGTCTAAGATAATAGTCTCAAACAACAATACAACTCCAATGTCAAAAAGCAGTTTTTACCAAGATTCTCCTGTCACCACGGTATCAGTTTTTCTTGTTGTTCTAAGATAATAGTAACAGACAAGACTGCCTTTATCAACAGATGGTGATATGGCTGACTCACACTTTTGCAAACAGCAATATGACTAAATTTTTGCCCTCCAAACCCTTAGGATACTGCTTCTTGTGAGAATTTGATCACAGAAGCCCTGTACGATGACTTTTAGGGCTGCACAGAGACACCTATGCCTAACTGGAATAAACACAAGACAAACTCAGAAAACAAGCCATACCAACCAAAAGGCATAGAATGATACTCACTGACTGACCATCATAATACTAAGAGGGTGTGATTTTTAAACAGAATCAGTGTACGCCTAATTAACACTGGGGCTGAGGGGATAAATAGTAAAGGAGGGGAGAACGAATGTTACATTTACTTAAATGGCAAATGCCACAGTAATGGTGTTCTCGCTGGCAATAAAAATATAATATAACAATATAATATAATATAATATAATATAATGTAATGTAATGTAATATAGTAATTGTGTAGTTGAGGTATCAAGTGTCATCCTAGGACTTATGTAGCCACAGAGTTAGTGGGCAGTGATGTTTTAAACCAGTCAACATCACAGCTACTTAGGAGATGGAAAACTGATTGCTGACCCAACATTTAGCACCCAATTGCTATCCTGTTTTTGGGGGCTGTTATAGAATCTTATCACTAGCACACCATTAAATAAAATAAAAGCCAGACTCTGAAAGGATAACATGCTGAGAGTGAAACACTGGTTGCTGCAACAGTGAAAGAGAATGTAGCAAGATACTCTGTGTATGCAAATCCTCAATGAGTGTGACTAGGATACTGAAGGAGGCTCAGAGATACTCTGAGTATACTCATCTCCACTGATGTGAGTAGAATACTGGAGGAGGCTCAGAGATGCTCTGAGTATACATATCCCCACTGGTATGAGTAGGTTATCAGAGAAGGTTCAGAGATGCTCTGAGTATACACACCCCCACTGGTATGAGTAGGGTATCAGAGGAGGCTCAGAGATGCTCTGAGTACACCCATCCCAATGGTATGGGTAGGGTATCAGAGGAGGCTGAAAGAGGCTCTGAGTAAACTCACCCCCACTGGTATGAGTAGGGTATCAGAGGAAGCTCAGAGATACTCTGTGTATACACATCCCCACTGGTATAAGTAGGGTATCAGAGGAGGTTCAGAGGTGCTCTGAGTATACACCCCCCACTGGTATGAGTAGGGTATCAGAGGAGGCTCAGAGATACTCTGTGTATACACATCCCTACTGGTATAAGTAGGGTATCAGAGAAGGTTCAGAGGTGCTCTGAGTATACACACCCCCACTGGTATGAGTAGGGTATCAGAGGAGGCTCAGAGATGCTCTGAGTACACCCATCCCCAATGGTATGGGTAGGGTATCGGAGGAGGCTGAAAGAGGCTCTGAGTAAACACATCCCCACTGGTATGGGTAAGGTATTGAAGGAACCTCAGGGATGCTCTGAGTATGAGTAGGGTATCGAAGGAGGTTCAGTAATGCTCTGAGTAAACACATTCCCACTGGTATGACTAGTGTATTAGAGAAACCTAAGATCACTACTTGTGTCATGGCAATTTGGGGTACCAAGGGCTGCCAGGCTAAGGAGGGTACTGCAACTGTTGCTGTTTACATGATAGAAGTCATGGGGTTCAGTTACTAATGAAACAGGTGAGAGGTTGGAGCAAATGTGTGGTAAATGGAATGGCCTGGAGTGATGTCAGACTCCGAAGGACACAACTGCTGATGGCGGGTCTGCATATTGGCTCTTCTAGAAAACTGTGCCATATTTTTCACCAGCAGTACTAATTTAATATTTATATACCTTCAATAACTCCATATTCTTACATGTGATTTACTTAGCCCTACTCTAGTGTCGCCTTTGGAGGCAGAGACAGGGGGGTTTTTGGGAAGTGCTGTTCACCATGACATCCCTCATACCTGGCCCAACCATGGAGTTACACCAGAGACTTACACCAGTGAAACTTGGAGTTAGACTTACACCAGGGAAAGATGTTCATGATCCTTCAGACATTAACAATTCAGAATGAAAAATGATTGCATGTCCCTATGAAGAGAGAGCCTCATGAGCAAAAGAGTGTGAGGTGATACACTTTTAGATTAACTTTTAGATTTGGAATGGGGATCTTCATAAAAATGCAGAAAATTAGTTAGAGATGTCTTCTGGGGTGAGGGAAAAATGAACAGAGTGATTGTCAGTAGCATTAAGAATAACAACATAGTCTAATGAACAGTTTCTTGAATGCAAAATATACAGAATTAGTAGTATTTCAGTCATTTTTTCATTCCACTGTTTGAAAACTGATAAAAAAATTATGTATTATCACAACCAGATTTGGAGCAGGAGAATTGGCTCACTTCCAAGCCTTTCTCCTTCAGAAATATGCTGTTAAAGTTGCTTGGGAAGTGTGTTACTGAAGTGTCTTTCATTACAGTGACTTTTACTTGAACAATTTTAGCTGTATGGGGAAATGAAAGACCAAACAGTTCACCGCTTGCAAACCAGTCGATAATATGTAAGGAGCGAGAGCTGTTGACAGTTGTCCAGTTTCTAAGACCAATGTTTAAAATACATCAGCCCCTATTTTGGGGGCCTTTGAGACACTATTATTTTACACTTTGGAATGATTCCTTCTGCTAACAAATTGAGAGGTATGCGAACCAATACCTGCAGTTGTTAGGAGGTGTGGATGGCAGGTTGAATGCTGCCCACATGTTATATGGTTGTGGGTAATACCGCTACCATTACAGTCAATCCTGTTATGGTGCCTTGCTTGCTGATGCAGGTATTTGGTTGTGTTTGTTTGGTTTTATCTGTTTATCTGGGGAGAGCAGAGCAGTTAACAGTCAAAACAACTTGCACTGCAGGTTACGTCTGGCAATGTCTGTTTCTTTTCACAATATTTAAAGGGAGATGCATCCAAAAACTTTCGACCACACAGTTCACGTCAACACAATGCGGGTTGACTTGTTTGTTCGGGAATTCTGACAGTTTGGGCTCCAGGTGGTGGTAATACGCAAAGTCACATATTTTATTCTTTACATCACCCAAAACAGTCAGTTGCTTATGCTTCAGTCCAAATTAATGAGAAACTTTTCTTCAAAACTGCAGAAAGTACAGATGTGTACCTACCATAAACGTAGATGTTCGAGTGTATTCACTGTTGCAGTCATTACTCTTGGGTTATCCTGCTTGCAGGCTACCCGCAGTCGGCCTGAATTCCAAAGTCTTGGTCCGGCGTCGGTTGCTGTCGCCTCTTCCCTGATGTCGGACCAAGACTTTGGAATTCAGGCCAACTGCGGGTAGCCTGCCAGCAGAATAACCCAAGAGTAATGACTGCAACAGTGAAACACGATGAACATCTGACAAGAGCTGTCACTACTTATGTATTATCGAGTGGTTTGGAATTTGGTTGCATTATTACATAATGTATTATATTTCTGTAAATGTTTTAATTGTTCTGTATAAATCTTTGTTATTCTTTTGTAACATATAATATGTAACTTGCAATATTTGGAGCTTTTCTCCCTGGGCCTCCACTGAAAATGGGCTCTTTATGGCCCAGTAGACTTCCCCGGTCATAAAACTTAAATAAATAATACACAAGTACCGAAAATTCTAATTTCTTTCACTTTTCTGTTCTATTTTTTTTTTTTTAAACAGACAGTAGCAACCTTCAGACGAAAATGGGTATCATGGCATTTGATGCATATCGTTAACATAGCACATCTACAAAACTGATTTTTATATATATATATATATATATATATATATATATATATATATGTGTGTGTGTGTGTGTGTGTGTGTGTGTGTGTGTGTGTATATATATATATATATATATATATATATATATATATATATATATATATATATATATATATATATATATATATATATATATATAAGGTTTACCATTAAAATGTCGCCGTGCAATTGCATGGCTATGAAGTATTCGAACAACAGATGTTTGAATACTTCATATGTTTGCAGGTTACATGAGCAAATGTCTAATTTGTGAATGGACTATGCATTCGCAAATATAACGTTCATTCATGTAAAGGGATCGTGGTACAGTGCGCTTAGGGAAATACATCCCTTTCCTCACTGTGGTGCGATCTCGGAGTCAGAATATTAAGATGGGGGGTGTGGGAAGTGCAGACCCCACAGGGGGGTGCAGGGGGGCCCCCTGCATAAACAGGATGTTAAGTGTAGGGATTAGGGAGTTACAGTAAGGGTGGCATTGTTGTTAATGCTGTAAAATGTTGTTGTCAGCATTGTCAGCATTAACAGCTGTTTTTCAACAATAGGGCCATTAGGTTAGCTGTAGTTTTGGTAAAACACTTCAGTTATTGAACCGTTTTTATTTTTATTTTCAATGTAATGATAGTAAATCATATATATATATATATATATATATATATATATATATATATATATATATATTAACATTTTGAATTTTAGTTTACTAGATTTCTTTGACTGAAAACTGGAAAACCAAAACTGCTCACACAAACTGGAGCTTCACCCCCCCCCAACAACTTCTCCTAACTTTCATTTAAGAGCTCCACATTTGTAGCACTTTCAAATAGGTTAGATAAACATAGGAGAGGTTGAGGAAACACTCAGTTTTCTTCTATATTTCTTTCGGACACAGTTTTGGAATCTATAATTTATTCTCTTGCTTTTGATGTCAAATATCATTTGGCTAATTTGTCTTCAGTCACGTTATAAAAATATATTGAAAACTACAGATCTGCACATTTTGATGTCACTTATAAATAACTTTATATCAGTAATTCATGGGAGACTTGTAACTTTTTATGTGATAGACTTTTCTGCAACTACTTGTAGCTTCCACTTCTGTTGCCACTTATTAATCTGAGTTCATGAAAAATGAGTTGTCACATTGTTATGTCTTGTGATTCCCTTATTGTACGTAGACATTTATACAAGTACACCTCCCCCCCATTCAAGGCCATCCTTACTAGTTAGATTGGACAACTCTATAGAGTTATTCCAAGTTCAGATTACTGTGGGTGACTCCCATTCAAGTCATAGCTAGTCATAGATCCCCCTCCATGGATCATCATGTGCACGAGGTCTACTTACCCAAACTGGAGTCAGTCCAAATATTGCCAAGCACTCTGGTCATGGGCAATTTCAATTATCACACCATCAACTGGGAAACCTACTCTAATCCTAACTCACTAGCGCAAAAATTCTTTGCATTTGTTAACTCAAATACCATGGAACAAATTGTTCAAACCTCAACAAGAGGAACAAACATACTAGATCTGGTCCTCACTAACATGACAAACAGATGCACCAGTGCAACTGTTGGACCATCATTAGTCAGATCTGGCCACAAATCGGTCAGCTTCGAACTGTGACTAACACCAGAAATCACAAAGGGCAAAGTCAGACTAAAAAATTCACCAACGCAAACTATACTGTCTTAGGGGAAGGTATAAATGCATTCCAAGCCTCACCCCCAGCTGGAAGTGGTAACTACATCAAAGCTTACACTAAAGCCTTGTACAATCACTTGTATAAGTGTATAAACTCAGCTATTCCAGACAGAATCAAAGCCAGAGCCCCAAATAAAATCAGGCCACCCTAGTGGGGATCCAGCATCAACAAACTTTACAACAAATGCAAAAAGTTGCTGTCTAAGAAAACTAAGGCAAAGCCCCAACAATGGAAAGCACCCTCCTCTGCCTAAACAGGTAAATAAGACAACATGTCAAATCCTCTAAGGGTAACTTTGAGAAAAAAATTAGCAATCATAGCCAAGGATAACCGTAAAGCCTTTTACAGCTATGTAAGTGGCTTAAAAGGTAGGACCCAAGCATGTGCCAAACTAGTGACTAACGGTATCACACACACATTGATCCCGCAGAGATAGCAAACCTGCTAGCAGACAGATTTGGTGAAAATTTCACTCCCTTATCCCCTCCAAACTTATCCCAAACTTTGCCCCCAACGTCCCCCCCACCCTACATGTCCGAAGAGCAGATCATTAAAACCTTATCTAAAGCAAAAAACGCACTCTCTGTGAGATCAAATGGCATCCGAGGCTGTTTTCTAAACAAACTTAAACATGAACTAGCATCATCATTAAGTACCCTATTCAATCACAGCCTAACCACAGGCTTTGTTCCTGCAGAATGGAGAACAGCAACAGTTATTCCCCTCCACAAGGTGGCTTAGCAACATATTCAGGAAATTATAGATCCATAAGTCTGACCAGCCTCATCTGTAAAGCCATGGGACATATAATCATGGACCTCATAAATAAAGACAAAGGTGACCGCCAAACCCTGGATCCAACCCAATTTGGCTTCATCAGCATCAGATCCTGCCTGTTAAACCTGGTGGATTTCTTCTAAAATATGACCAGGACCATTGACGAGGGCAAATCTGTGTATGCAGCATACCTCATCTTGGCAAGGGCCTTTGACAGAATGCCATACTCAGGCATTACTGATAAACTTAGCAAACTGAATGTAAACCCTTTTGATGTAAGATAGGTTGCCAACTGGGTCACAAAACGGTTACACACTATCAAAGTGGGTGACATCTCATCAACAGACCTTTCACTAGCAGGGTGCCACAAGGGTCAGTGCCAGGCCCCCTACTGTTTGGTATGTATTTGGTATGTACTTTTCAGAAGTTCAGGCTGACCAAGTTTGTGGATTACTGCAAATTGGGTGCAATTACTGAATACACAAATGATTTCAGTATACTTCAAGAGGGTCTTAAGCAGACCAACGACTGGGGTTTTAGACACGTTCTCAAACTGAATGCAAAAATAATGCATTGTCATTCCTTCTGGTAAAACAATGTTCTTTCACACTATCAAATTATAAACAATACCCTATGTACCTATGAAGTGGTAAGAGATCTGTGATCACAAGTATACTGCGACCTTAACTTTGACCACCATGTGTCTACTGTAGTAAGGAAGGCTTTGTACGTAGCACACTTGATTAGCAAAGGCATCACCTCTAGAGCAAAGGAGGTTATAACCCCTCTATACTCGTCAATAATCAGGCCCATGATTGAGTATAATGCCCCTTTCAGCATGTACCATACAAAGAAACTGCAGTAATTGGAGAGACCTCAGAGGAACTCCAGCACATGCCTTACACAGACCGACTAAAGTCCCTGTTACTGTACTCTGTATTGTATAAACTTCTTATGGGAGACTTTTGCTTGCCTTACAGAGCAACCTCAAACTCAAACCTAATGAATGTGCTGCACAACTGTAAATCAAACGGTACTAGAGCTACCCATTCTAGGGACCTAAATATAGCCTGTGACTTGAATAGGATGTGCTGGTTGGACAGATTTGTCTCCCAGCGACTGATGTGTCTTTGGAATAGGCTGCCAATTCATGTGAAGCAGAGCACCTCTATGACCCTGTTGAAAAGGAACTTGTATGAGTGGATGCAACAATATAAATTCTTATCGAGGATAGTGCCCACAACCCTCCTGGACATGGCGAGTCATTACTAAATACAATCCTGGGTATTGATTAGAGATTATATGGTATTACATTGGGATGAAATGAAATGACCTCAGAGTTGATAGCCTACTAACATCCTATGATCATATTATTTTAATCCAATTTGAAAGTAGTGGTGGTGCAACAGGTAGCGCACTTGCCTGTAGTACAGAAGGCTATGGGTTCAATTCCCTCAATGAGAGATGGAGTGTTGACACTGCAGTGCAGCATTGGGGGGGGGGGGTTACTGGACTCCTGCGTGTTGCCCTTTTGCTGAGATGTTAAAGCTAGGTCCCATCTCCTTGAGATAGTGATAGCTTAGCTAGATGTGAAAGATACCATGGCACCTATCAAAAAAAGTAGGTGAACTTCCCTGATGCCCTGACCAGATTTCCACTAGTAGTATAAATACTACCTTGGGTCTCGAATAAAAAGAGGCCAATAACCTAGTGGGACTAACCCGGTCAACAAAGAATAAGTAAATAAATAAAAAATACAGTTATTTTCCCATGAAGTTAGCTTTTTCATGTGAACCTCAGAAATCGAATACTATGTAAAGGAGTTTGAGGTAAAGTCCCTTCCACCATCAGAGGTGCCATGCAGTTTAACTCCCTGCAATTGCACACTTTTTTTGTGTCTTAACTATTTTTAATTTAACTTGTTTCCACTTAATACCTTTCAGTCATTCATGTTTTCAGTAAAATAATTGTAGTGAATTGGTTTTCATAAATACTGCTGGAGCCAGATGAGCTAAAACAGAATGCCATACTACTACTTCCCCTTATTACTGAACTCCTTGTAAAATAACCATTTTGTGTCAAAGTAACACAATAAATGTCTTGGTTTCAAAATCCCATACCGTAACACTGTCTTGTCTTTTGATATTTATCTTTGAAGTTAACGTTATATGCTTAACATTTTCAGTGAAGTGTGTCTGCATGTTTTCCTCTTCAGACATCAGATAATGTATTGTTGTTTGATCCAAATGATATTAAGTAAGTATGAGGTAAAGTAGCAGTAATAATAATGATGCTTTATTTTTTATAACATGTTTTACGTTTTACATACATGTATAATTCTTTTCTTTTTTTCTTTTTTGCGATAGTTAATTCCTCAAGATTTCATTCACAGCACTTTGCTAAAACTATTGAGTCCCCTGACATTGGGTCCTTGAACCTACCGAGTCATGGTTCACAGGAGCTTTCCTACAGCCAAGAATCTATAGTTGAAACATTCATAAAAAATCAAGAGATTACCAGAAGAAGCTCTCCATCCAGGTAAGTTCTTTGTTGTATTTTTGTATTTTTCTCATATAGCTCTTCTCACTGACTTTCTGGGTGTCACACCCATCAGTAAAATTATGGGAACAACCATGCAGCCATCTCCATCTGATCTTGTGTTATGGCAACACCAATGCTCTCTAATTTTTATTTCTATGTCAGCACCACCAGTCCCTTACTCTGTGTTATTTTGTCAGTGCCAGTACCTTCTGACTTTGTGTTATAACAGTGCCAACACACTGCCCTTATGGTATTTCCAGCACCTTCATACCTTGTGTTATTATGGCAAGGCCAACAATCTTGACCTTTTATTGTTATGGCATTGCTGACACCCTTGAACTTGTATTATTGTTATGGCACTGCCAACACATTTTGGCCATTTATTGTTATGGCTTTGCTGACGCCCTTGAACATTTGTATTATTATGGAACTGCTAATACATTTTGTTGGTACATTATTATGGCAGTATCAGCTGTCAGTTGCCATGTAATACTTTGGCATTCCCAGATTTCCAGCTTTGTATAATTATGACAGCCAGCACAGCCTTATCTTGTAATATTTCAGCAGTGCCAACATCCCTGTCTTATTATTGCTCTGTTATTCTTTTGTTATGGTGCTTAAGACCATTATGGCAGTATCAGTACCCTATCACCACATGCTATTTTGGAAGCACCATATCTCATTAATTTGCATTATTTGATTGTCAGCACATCTTATCTTGTATTACTGCAGCAATATTTGCAACCCTTAAGCTGTATTAATATGATGCTACCATCATCATTAATACAGCAGTGTCTGCTGCCTGTTATCTTGCTATATTATAGCATTGGGTATGCTTTCTGTTGACTGGCATTTCTAGGCTGACATTAATCTGGTTTATTAATAGGTTATACTTCTTACCTCACAGGTCCAGAGTTTGGGGTTGTAGTCCCAACCACTGGTCACTGTCTGTGCTGAATTTGCATATCCACCCTTTGTCTGTGATGGTTTTCTCTGGGTATTCTGGTTTCTTTCAACTGTAAACTGATGATACACATTGCATTTAAACTTGTTATTGTGGCATAGGTCTTGGCTGGAAAAGATACAACAAAGACTAAGGATCACTTACCCAGTTAATAAACAAGTAAAAAAAAATCTGAAGCCTTCACTGTGTTGTAAATTTCCAGTAACAATATTGCATGTAACAATTCAAACACAATGTTGTAAAGCTGGCAGTTTTCAATGTCTTTATCCTGATTTTTCAGTATGCTCATCTTATGACCCCTTCTCATAGACTTTAGTAGTCGGGAAGCTGGATTCCTGACTGGAAGGTGATGAGACACAGTCACTACATAATTTCAGACCTTCTACACTGACAGTGTTGCTTGATGATGTAGTAATCCATAGATGGTACAGTGAAAATCTTGGGCCAGAATGCTAGAACTAAACATAAACATTTTCACCATTTTAACTTCATGGGGAATGACCATAAAAAACAAAATGCGAACAAGTTAAGTCACAGTTATTGAAAAACAGTTATGAGTACAAATTTAACTTAATTTTGGCAGTGCAGCCTTTTGACTTAGTTTGGAGTGTTGACTCCAGATTATAGATGTAGTAGTTCCTTTACAACACCTCATTCACTGACGATGTCTTTCTCACAATGAATGTGTAAATTTTATGACTTTGTCTGTCTCAAAATAAGTTCAATGAAACATAAAATCATACCATGGCAAGAAGCTTTATTTTACTGACCGCTGTTGTCACAAGACTTCTTCAGAATAAATTAAACTTCAACAAATGTAACCTTAAATGTATTCTAACAACCAATAAAAAACAAGAACCAGTAAAACAATTAAGACAATTAAAGAAAAACTGCATTTTAAGCATTTGTACATTAAAAACTTTACAATTACATTTGTAACATATAAAATATTCCTAAGCATCACTTATTTATTTAACCTTCTTTCTCTTAAAAAACATTTTATATTGACCATGTATCATTTAAACCTGGGCTTTTATCAGCCTGAAATTTAATCGGCCACTCAGCCTCTTTCATCTCAACACTGTTTCTATCAAATTAACATATCCCGGGATTCAATAATGCCTACATTGAGTGTACACCATTCTGAGTGAACAGACTACACAGACATAACACATCTTCTTCCTCCTAATTTTAGTTTTCCTACTGATATTCTTGCAGCTTTAAACACTGTCAGGGATTCATACAGGTTACCACAAAGTATAGACTACATGTACACCTAGTGTAATCTTTCCGAGTGACTGGAAAGCACAGAAAATGGGGTAAGAATATTCTTGAATACATATTGTGTACAGTTAGTGTACACTTAATGTAGGCTTTATTGATTCTGGCCCTATAGTGTATTTTAGTTGTTTTTATTTAGTTAGTTTTGCATTTGGTAAGCAAATGACTCTACTGAGACAGAATTATCTTTTTTTACAGGGATAGTGAGAGACAGCTGTTATCCATATAACGTTCTTGTTAAATATCTTTAAAAATGCACATGGGAGAAAAAAATGAAAACAGAGTAATCACACTTATGTACTCCAATACTCACAGCATACACAAAGTGTAGATGTGTATAACATACAAATTATATGACTAATCCCAGAACAGAGCATATAAACAACCATATTCCAGTACAAGTAAATAGTTGAAGAGTGAAAGATTACTGTCAAGGAACAAGTGATATATCTCTACAGGACAGGTCTTGCTCTTACCTCTCAGTGAAACAGTTGCAGCAGCTATGCTTTTGTATATGAATATTGCAGGTAGGGACTGTTTTTGGGGGGAGAAGGTCAGAGAATATTACAATGTAAGGAATATGAATGCTAATAACTTATTCCCCAGCTGTGGAATGGAATCTAGTGACCTCAAAGAGTTTGTCTGAGAGGTGGCAGGGGCTTGTAAACTCAAAAAATCGATGACAGGTCCTATGTGGTTTCCTTTGGACCTTCCTGTTGTGAATGGCATAAATTAGCTTGTAAATTGGGCTTCCTGAGTTAATTAAGAATACGAGAGAGAGAGAGAGAGAGAGAGAGAGAGAGAGAGAGAAAGATAGATAGATAACTAAGTCTAGAGGCATCCAGTATGAATTTTGGGTCATGGATAAAGGTGTCCATGAAAAATGTCACCTAACTGCTTAACAAAGTTAAACTAATAAGCAAATAAAGGCAGAGTAGTGATATAGCAGTTAGCATTATCACATCACAGTTCTTGGTTTTCTGCTGCGGTTCATTTTTTTTTTTTGCAGAGTCATTATGTCATCATATGGGACCATTTGGATTTTCATTAAGTGCTGTGGCTTCCTCTCATATCCCAGAGACATGCCTTGCATGAATTGGCAGTCCTTCAAACTGTCCATTTGTGTGTGTGTGTGTGTGTGTGTGTGTGTGTGTGTGTGTGTGTGTGTGTGTGTGTGTGTGTGTGTGTGTGTGTGTGTGTGTGTGTGTGTGTGTGTGTGTGTGTGTGTGTGTGTTTTTCTGTGGCTGTGGCCCGTACAAGACAGGCATCTTATCTTGGATTACTTTATCTGCCTTTTGCCCACAAATTACCTTGAGAGGCAATAGGTCCCCATTTTCCAAAACTGGATGAAACAGGTATTAGATAATGAATGAACAACACAGGCAAATAACTAATTCTGACAATACTGAGGTAGAGATTTTCAAGACTGATTTAATAAGTCATTCCTACATTAATACTGATGACATGTACATTAATAAATGGGAAAATGTATAGTATCAGCCCAGACATCATTTTTTCTGTAATGAAATTCAGAGACCTATAAAAAACTGTGATTTCTTACTGGCAGCATTATTGTAGCAGGACAAGCTGTTTGTATTTGTGCAGACCCAGTAGGTATGTTTGAGTACCTTAACTGCAATATCACCAAGCATGTACCAAGCAAATAATGTGTGTGTGTTAGGGATGGCCATTTTTAATAGAAACATGAGATTTTGCAGGACAATCCATACCCTCAGGCAATGAAAGGAACTGGACTTTACTTTTTTTGCCAAAATAAAATCTCATTCGTGTAGAATTTGAGCTGTTTCTGGAGTTTCATATAATAACAAGGGGTTTCAGATACAAAATAATTTTTTATGCAACTATTAGAGGAAACTTAAATATTTTTTAAATCTCAGGACAGTTGCTATTTGTTTGTTTTTTTTTTTTTCACAAGAAACAACTGCCCACATAGGAATTGCCCTGCATAAACATTAATAGGTGGCAACCCTAGTGTATGTGTGGGTGTGGTGGGTAAGGTGTTGTATCATCCTTCATGGAGTTGCATCCAAGTAGAACCTGGGCTACTGTGATACCCTCTAACACCATCCCTTGAAAGATCTAGAGAAATTATGAGGGGAGCTGTGCTAAGGCCAAACCATCAAGATCAATTTGATCCAACTTGTGCAAAAGGATGGGGTAGCTGATGATTCAGAGATTTTGGTACTGTCCTAAGAAATTAGAAATTGTGACATTTGGTGATCTTGATTAATTGTCATTACCGTATTGCCTGTGGTCTTAGTAAATGCAGTCTCAATAACTGGTATCCTATTAAAGGTATCGTGAGTAAACAGCTTACAAGTGAGATGTAGCCATAGTTCCCAATGGTGTCATAATTCTTATATTTGTGAATAAGGACCAGATCTTTCAGTACTCAGAAAGCTGCCGTTAACAAAAGAATATTGATTAGGAGAGGTCTGTCAGTGACTTTTAGTGATGTCCTAAGGTATTTGGGAATGAGGCCATCAGCCATAGGTACACATTTTTGCTAGATAACGTACACTAGATACACCCTCCTGAAACAGAAATAAAGAGGAGGACAGCTATTTCAGCATGCACATTACAGCATGATATGAAAAAGCAGTAAATGTACTACAGAGTAGACATCTAAAAGGTGTAGCAATGTAATGTGTGGACAGGTGTGATTATGCCTAAACATGCCACTAACAAGAGGCCCATAAGAATGATTTTGCCCATTTCTTAAGGCAGTGTTCTCCTTTACTCTTAGAGGAGTTATTGCTCCAGTAGCTTATCTCCCTGTGCATAGGAACATCATCAGAAGCTTGTGAAGCTCTTTAGTTTTGTGAAATGCTTTAGTGCAGGGCTTAGTCATTCACATCCTCACTGTAGGCTGCAATACAGCATGTTGAGTACCTGAAGGAATGACCAGCAGAAAAACTTAAGTGTGCCCAGACAGGACAGGTAATTATATAAAGGGGACAATTGTTTATTTATTTGTATCTATTAACCAGAGTAGAGCACTGATCCACATGGACCTTTTTTCAAACTCAGCCAGCTTGGGATCACTGTCAGGTTAACTGACTGACTCAGTCACAGTTAGGCAAATGAGAAACAAACCCTGGACCCCAGGAAGTGGCTTGTTAATAGCTAATAGCCTTGATCCTCTGGGCTAACTGCCAATCCACTTACCTGATTCCACTAAGAGGTTGTTTTGGGAAGAACTTGATCTCAAGCAAAGAAGATGTAGGGGAAGCCTGGGAGCAGCATTCTAGTTAAGACAAAATACTAAGGAATTACCATTAAGACAGCCAGCTATTATGGTGATGGAAAAATGCATGTGTGGCACCTGGAAAACACACAGTGAGCATGCTGTACAGTAGTATGCAGGTACATTGTTATGTAAGACCCTCAAAACTCTTGGGTGAGGATGGACAGTTTTTGTTAATACTGAACTTTTCCATAAAGAGAAATTCAGACTGAAAAAAGAGATACTGCATATATCCTGGCTCCATGGAAAAGTCAGGGAGCAATCAGAACTCTGTAAAGATTTATTTAACTAATTGGAGTGATGCATTCAGTAGTAAAGCTGCAGAAGGAATGTGGAACGTTTTGAAAGAGAAATTGAATGCAAAAAAAATAAAAAAAGATGTTCAGGATCTAGGCACACAACGTCAGGATATATTTCCATAAGAACAAGATACTTGGTTAAGTTGAGAGACAAAAAAGTATAAGAAATGGAAAAAAAGTCAAAGTATGACTTTGAAAACTGAAGTAAACAACTTGGACAGACAAATTAAACAATAGTGTGATAAAAGATCAAGAAAATTTTGAAGAAAATGTATATAAAGACATTGAGCATAATAAAAAACCATTTTATAAAAGTATAAGATTTGGTTAGAGTAAAGACATACAAATTGCTAAACTATGTATAGATTATAAAATTTATTCTCAGACAAAACAGATTATAGATATATTTACAAAGTCTTACGCAAAGCGGTTTGGCTCCACAAGAGGGTGATAAATTGTCCTAGTGACATCCAGGTGAACCTCAAATACTGAATTCAATTGAGATTATATTGAAAAAGAACTAAACAAACTAGATCCAAACGAATCACATGGGGGAGACTGAATTAGTAAAATTACCTCAGAACACTTCAACATGAAATTACAGTACCATTATTATTAAGAAATATAGACATGGGAAAGAAAGAGAGATTTGATATGGTGCAATATTTATGCAAAGGAGAAAGCCAAATTAATCAATATAAAGAAAGCAGCCCCAAATATATTCAAAGAGAAATACAGGCAAAGGCATCCAGATATGGAAAATTTCACAATAAAAAAATAATATAACAAAGAGGAAATGTAGAAAAGAAGATTAGTAAAGTAGAAGTTAAAAAATAGTAGTTGAAGTTATGAAGTGCCTGTGAAGTGAAGGATTTGGTGTAGAAGGTCTAACACAGGTTACATCACAGCAAGATGGAGTGAGTCCCCAAAGTAAGGAGAAGCAGGAAGATCAGGAGACATCTGAAGAAGAAATATGGACATGGGAAAGAAAAAGAGATGTAATATGGTGTAATATTTAAGCAAAGGAGAAAGCAAAACTAACCAATACAAAAAGAGCAGCACCAAAGATATTTGAAAAGAAATACAGGCAAAGGAATCCGGACATGGAAAACTTTACAATACAAAAAATAAGAAGACAAAGAGGAAAAGTAGAAAAAGAAACTAATAATGAAGAAGTTAAAGAAATAGAAGCTGAGGTTATGGAGTACTTACAAAGTGAAGGATTCAGTGCAGAAAATCTAATTCAGAAAGCACCACAACAGGATAGAGCAATGGATATCCAAATTAAGGGGAAACCAGTGGAACAGGATGCAATTGGTCAGGTGACATATGAAGATATTTTGGATAATAAAATAAAACAATGCTAAAAGGTGCAAAGAACCAAACTGGTCTAGCATAATAAAACTCTTAACTGCCGCTTTCATAACACAACTTCTTCAGAACACACAATCAATAAAACAACTCTGCTATATTTATATTACCCAAAGCTAACAATTAATACATAATTACTTGACATTTAAAAACCAACCTATCACTATTGAAGTAATTAATTTATATTTAGAAAACAAGATTTTTTGATCATTACATTTAATATTGTGAGTTATAAATTCATTATAATTAATTAATATTTAGTAGTTTTTAAAGCTGAACATTTAATACATAAGAATATTTATATTTATATTTATATTTATATGACCTAATATTTGTATTCACTGTATTTAATAGAATAGGATTTTAACAAGAATTAGTTTTAGTCAGATATAAGTGGGACCCTCAAAATGCTATGAAATGCTAGAAAAAGTAAGGATGACAAAAAATATTTAAGAAACTCTTTAGAGATTGTTTTGCTGCTGCTGCTGTATTTTGTATTTTGTATTTTCTGCTTCTGCTATTGTTGTCAATAATAATTATGTACCTTTAAATAATAAGAAACTATGCATTAATGAGACTGCTCTAAATAATTAATTGTATAATTGATTTATTGGAGTGATGAAGTTATAAATTGAATGCACACTGAGCATGACATTGTCTTGATAAAGCCTGGGAGAGCCCGCAGCTTTGACTGAATTTTATGTTTTTTAATTATTTTTCGTGAACATTTACTTGTGGATTTACATCAAATTAAAGCAGAGTTATTTACAAACTATCCGGTTCCTGGTGATATCTTTGGTTTTTGCCTTACTATTGAAGTAAAAAATCATGACTCAATTGTTGTGTTAAAACAAATTGAAACAAATGACAGCTATAATTAGTTGATTATTGAGCCTCCCCTTATACTTCTTCTTATACGTCTTCCTTTAACCTAACTTGCCCTTCAACCCTAAAGGCTGACCATCCCCCTGGGCTAAAAGAACATATAAATATTAAGTGTTTTTTAAAGGAAGAAGTATAAGGGGAGGCTCAATAATCAACTGATTATAACTGTCATTGGTTTCAGTTTGTTTTAACAGAACAACTGAGTCATGTTTTTTTTACTTCAGTAGTGATACGTTGGTTTTTAGATGTCAATTAATTATGTATTCTTAGTTTAGGACACTATATATATATATATATATATATATATATATATATATATAGGTGTGTATATATATATATATATATATATATATATATATATATATATATATATATATATGGATCTACCTTACTTCATCGACAGGGTAATACATCGACAATCATTTCTCCGACAGCAGAATATCGACAAATCATATGTGCGAAAATGCAAATAAGCGACACTCACTTATGCGACTAACTACGAAAGTGCAAATGAGCGACATTCACCTATGAGACTGATTATGCGAATAACTTCCACAACGTTGTACCAGCAACTCAACTGTTATGTTTATTAAACCAAGAATATGATACACATACTTAAACTATGTACTGCAATGAAACACCATTACTGTGATCCAAGCATACTGTACTTCTGTCCAAGATTTCATAATGTCGCTTCCCAACATTCCAAACTGTAATAGTGTAACACGTTACACAAACGCTTATCACATTTTTAACAGTCTGGCAATAGTTTGCACGAACTCTAACTTACTATAAGTGTCCATACTAGCAACAACTGTTTGGAACTGTCTCTGCTTCACTAAATTCTTCCTTCTTTTTGGGGACGACACATAACCAGTAGACATGCGCAGTCGTAACTCATCCACACGATCCTGCTCACGTGTCAATATGTGCAACAGATATCGCAGGTCAGTCCCCCTGTCACCAAGCAGGCACTTTAACCTTCTGTGCCACGCCTCCACTGTGTTTTGAGTGCGTGGTAATGATAACTCATTCAGTTCATAAATATTCCAAAATGATATCGGAAATAACGGTGGGAATCTGATTGTGGACATTGATCTAGTACTAAATTTACATTTTTTCCCATAGACATACCAGTCTGAGAAATACTGAATAACATCTTTCCCCTCTGTTGGAAATGTGGCTTTGATCTCTTCAAACGTCTCCTTCACGTTCTGCTCAGGTAGGAAAGCAAGTGCAACCAAAGACTTGACAGCAAGCTGTAATTCCTGGGAAGTATTGTAGGTAGACGTTAAACCTAGACATTGCACTTTTCTCCATAAGTTCTGTCCAAAATGGAAAAGACAGCCTTTGGAACAGACATCAGAAAAGTTTAGCCTTATACTTTTCAAGATTGCTATCTCGAAGTCACATAAAAGGTACTTTACATTCATTTCATAACCATTTGCCGTTAACAGACAGAATATCCCTTGCCAAAGATAGTTATAGGCTTTGAGTGATTTCCGAGATATCAGCGCATAAACTAAAGGTACAGATCGTGTGTACTTTCCATACTTTATAAGTGCATGTACGCTATACAATTGCCGGATAGTGACACCCTTGCAGAAAAATGTTCCGTCCATGAGCCACATATTAGCTTGGCTTAAGTCATATAAGTTATCTGCCGTGCTAAACACTAATACGTGAGTGTCACTTCCCTTGTCTGCAAATGATTTACTCAGAAATGTACCCTTTTTTAGTTTGAATGTGGTCACATCTACGGTATCCAGTGTTAATGTAAACTTTTTATTCAGTCCACACCTCCGACGTCTAACACGATTCACCTGCTGCAGCAGGGCTGCTCTTTGTGGGAGACAATGAATGGTGTTTAGGGAACTTGACGCTAAAGCATCATCAACAACGAGAGCTGGAGTATCTCTGCTGATAGCAGCCCGTAATTTTAAATTACTGCAAACAATATAACGCTCCAATTCACCTGGATCTGCAGGATGAGAATGCGCAATTGACCTTTCAAGCCGGTCACCTTCGGGTAGGCAAACGGTCACAGCTCTACCCTTACAGGTCTCACTCATTTTGAATTTACAACACCAGTACTTTCTATTGTCTCGTGCCCGCTCAAGGTAATACAAGTAGTTGTCCACAATCAGCATGGATTTACCCTTTTGAGAGTCTACACTTTGATAAATGTCTCCTACTACTCCCGGAACGCTTAATTCAGCACCTTCCATATTTCACTCGGCAGTAACAGAAGACCAACAGTGTTACATATATATACTAATTGCTTATCTAGTCATTAACAGGCGTATTTTACACTTTAACTGGCGTATTTCACACTTTAAGAACTTGTCTGTTTCTAATTTGTAGTAGTTAAACAGTGTCGACATTATGGCTTGTCGCTAACTTAAACTTTCGGTTATGTGAAGTGTCAGTGTTCTCGTGTCGGCAAACTGGCTGTCGATGTATTACCCTGTCGATGTAGTAAGGTAGATCCATATATATATATATATATATATATATATATATATATATATATATATATGGGTCTACCTGATTATGCCGAAAGTGGAAAACACCGACAACGAGATAACCGACACCGGAAGATCAACAATGGAGAAGACCGACAGTTGAAAAGCCCAATGCTGAGAACATCGACACGATAAGGTACGTGTGCGATAGGGACGGACGTTAGGGTCAGGGTGCGGGTAAGGTAAGTGTGCGATAGTGTGGGACGTTAGGGTTTGGGTCAGGTAAGTGTGCGATAGTGATGGACTTTAGGGTTAGGGGTGGATTAAGTGAGTTAGGGTTAGGGTGCGGGTAAGGTAAGTGTGCGATAGTGACGGACTTTAGGGTTAGGGGTGGATTAAGTGAGTTAGGGTTAGGGTGCGTGTAAGGTAAGTGTGCAATAGTGATGGACTTTAGGGTTAGGGGCGGATTAAGTGAGTTAGGGTTAGGGTGCGGGTAAGGTAAGTGTACGATAGTGGTAGAACTTAGAGTTAGGGTTTGGGTTAAGGTTAGTGCATAGATAGTTGTGCATGTAAGGTTTAGGATAGGTTTGTAAGGTTTTTGGTCTGCTTGTGTTGTGTGTGTGTTTTTCGGATAAGGTCTGCGTTTTGTTGATTGTTGGGATTGTGGTTTGTCGGGCATGTGAAGTTTTGTGATTTTGAACTGTCGGTGTTATCAGGTAGACCCATATATATATTTAATAATGTATGGTATATACAGGTTAATATCTTGAAGTACAATATATATACAATTTGATTATGTGGCGGAGATATTTGGACGACTGTTGGGTAGTGTGGGGTGGTAATGATGAACAATGGCAGCTGTTTGTACAATATCTAAATAGCAACAGGTATGACATCAAGTTTATAGGAGGAATACCCATCCAGGAGGTCCAATTTTTGGACGTAAACATTATTAAGGGAGAGTCTGGTTTGGTGTATACTGACCTCTATAGAAAACCATATTCTAAGAATGGATTTCTTTATGCTAATAGCTGCCATCCACCCCACACTATCCAAAATATACCAAAGTCCCAATTTCTAAGGGTGAGGAAGATTTGCTCTTCAGAAAGTCGATATCAATGTCAAGCAGTAGAATTTAAACAACGGTTTCACAATAGGGGATATGGCAACAGACAGATACAACAGGCCTATAATGAGGCATCCTCCATGGATAGGACTCAGTTACTAGTGGATAGGCAGTCAATATGTAAGGTTTATAACAACATATGGAAGTAATACTTTCCATATTCGATACATATTGTCTCAGCATTGGCATATATTAACATCAGATGGGTTCTTCAGTAGATATGTAGACAAGGAATGTCATTATGCATATAGGAGAGGCAAAATGCTTACAACATAAATTATTATTATTACACACACACAACATTTTTGTATATATAGGATGGACATGGTGAATATTACCAATATAAGATTAGAGAGAGACATATTATTGAGACAGAGAAAAGAAAAAGGGATAGTACAATTGGGGGCATGTTTAAGCCAGGACTAAAAATGACCATTGGTGATTAACAAGTAGGGTATGATGGATTTGGATCTTTTAGATATGTAGATACATATCAATGGATTAGTACATGTATATATACAAGTATGTGAATATCTTACACAAGATAATTTTGTGTATATATATATTTGAATCTAATGGTAAGGTATAATATTAGTGGCATATTTTGGATATGTTTAGAAGTTGTTAGTGTTTTAGGCTTAATAGTTTAGTTATTTTTAGAAATAGCACTCATTATTAGGTTACACAAATACATAAAATAGCTCAACTTAAATAGATAAAGTGGTTTAAACATTATATATATATATATATATATATATATATATATATATATATATGTGTGTGTGTGTGTGTGTGTGTGTGTGTGTGTGTGTTTGTGTGTTTGTATATATATATATATATATATATATATATATGTATATCTATATATCTATATATATCTATATATATAGCAAAGTTGTTTTATTGATTTTGTGTTTTGAAGAAGTTGTATTACGAAAGTGGCAATTAAAAGTTTTATTACGCTAGATCAGTTTGGTTCTTTGCACTTTTTGGCTTTGTTTTATTTGTTTTTTTTAGTGCTAAAACATCAGCTTGATTGATTTTTTTTGTTTGTTTTATTGAAGATATTTTGGAGCCTTCTACAGGAAACCAGTATAAATGTTCACTTGAAGTTGGACAGCAAGGGATGGAACAGGAAACTGTGGAAACTCTGATGCAGTAAATGTTGAGGACTGATAGGGCCAGCGAGTACCCTTATGACAGAGCAATGGATGGCATAGGATGAAACTGAAGAGAATGTGCCACTGGAAGATGCTATAGAACTTTCTATAGTATACCTACAGGAAATGGAAAACAAAAAATGTGCCTTCAGTTTAGAAAAAAATGAGCTAAGAGAAGTGTTGCTTGATTTAATACAGATAGACATATTAAGATGAATGAAAGAAATAGACTGCAGAAGGTCAATAAAACCCAAAAAGTCAGAACTTTGATAAAACAAATGAAAACAGTAATTAGGACTGTCCCTAGAGATCCTTGCAATATAACAGGAGTAAACAGGATATATTACTGTGCAGCTAAATTAATAATTGATAAATTTCTAAGACAAGAACACAGGGTAGTGAGGGAGAGAAAGGGGAGAAATCGAATACCATCATGAAAGTATCGAACAGAAAAAAACTATAAAGCAACTAAGACAAGAAGTGTCACTGTTAGAAGAATATAGAAGAGAGAATAAATCAACAAAAATACTAAGAAAGATAAACATAATAAAAACAATGCGCAGTATTAGAACAGACCAGGATCTATCATGTACTATCACAAATAAGCTAAAAATCTCAGCACAGGCAGAAAAAACGTGGAAGATGCACAGATAAATATAAAGGAAAAGTACAAAATAAGCAATTTATTGATGACTCAAAAAAGTTTTACAGAGAGTTGGGAAACGAGATAAAAGGAATTGAAAGACCACCAAAAAAGAAGAAATAGATACATTTTGGAGAAGTTATCTATGAAGATCCTGTGGCACATAAAGATGTTAAATGGGTAGAAGAAGTAAAAGAAAGAACAAGAAGTTTAAAGGTACAGGATATGAAATGGGATGAAGAAACAGCTAGAGAGATTGAAACAAAGTTAAGAAAAGCCTCTAATTGGAAAATCACAGGCCCAGATGCAGTACCTAACGTATGGTTCAAAGTTAGATATGAGTAAGAACTATTTATATGCACACCCTGAACAGACACCACACTGGCTGACAACAGGCAAAACAATGCTCTTACTTAACAGTGAACATGCAAGCTACCCTAAAAATTTATAGACCAATAACTTGCCTTCCAATGACGTATAAACTATACACAAGAATTGAAGCCGACAGAGTTTATAGTCATTTAGAAGAAAAGTCAATTATGGCAGTAGAACAAAAGGGCAGTAAAAGAAAGTTATATGGAATAAAGGATCATTTGTTGTTTAATAAAGTCATAGTGGAGAACTGTAAAAAGGAGAAGAATTTAAGTATGTCATGGATTGACTATAAGAAAGCATTTTATAGTATCCCACATTCATGGATAAAAGAATGCTTAAAAATGTATAAGATACATCCTACACTGAAGGAATACGTTAGAGTGACCATGAAACAGTGGCAGATGACTTTGTAATTAAGCCATGATAAAGGACTATTTATTATCTCTGCCACTGTTGCTGTTTTGCCTTGCCCTTAACCCATTAAGCTGTCTACTTAACAACTTAGGCCATGGCTATAATTTGACACCTAGAAAACAACAAAGTGTAAAGACTTCTCATTTTCTCTTTGATGATTTAAAACTGTAGAGCTCATCAGATGAGGAACTGAAAGCACAATTGCAAGTTGTTAAAACTTTGTCAGATGATATAAGAATGTCATTTGGTCTTGATAAATGTGCAAAAGCAACCTTTAAAGCAGGAAAACTATAGCACCAGGAAAACATCAGTTTGGGAGAAGAATGTGATATAAAAGGTCTTGAGCAAGAGGGAGTGTATAAATATTTGGGAACTGATGAAGGATCAACAATAAAACATGAACAAATGCGAATAAAACTTAGTAAGGAATACTTTAGAAGACTTAAATTAATCCTGAAAACAGCATTGACATCTAGGAACAAAATCCAAGCTATAAACCAATTTGCTCTTCCTGTCTTAACTTATAGTTTTGGAGTGATTGACTGGCCTCAAAACTTTCTGGATAGATTAGATTAGATTAGATTAGATAGGAAAACAACAAGGATGCTTCGTGCTCACCAAATGATTTATAAAAATCAGTGCATACCAAGATTATATATTCCCGGTTCCGAAGGAGGGATGGGCCTCCTTGAAATTGATTGCATGTATAGATCTGCAATCGTGGGACTCCACACATATCTGCTGACCTCACGAGACCCAAACATAGTGAAAGCTTTGAAACATGAGGAGAATAAATCTAAGATGACTTCTCTGCTTAATCTAGCAGAAGCATATCAATGACAAGCAGGAATGGAAATCAAACCAGAAGTAGATAAAAATCAGGCAGCAGCTGAATGTGCCAAAAACAAAATAAAGAATATAAGTTGAAGGACCAGATGAGAAGGCAAGAAATGTGGAATATGCATAAATATAGTTGCAAGTAAAGAAAACTTCTGGAAGAACCTCATGTTGATCAGGAACAAACACAGGAATGGTTAAGGAGAGGCAAATTTAAACCAAGAGATGAAAGGTTAATATTGGCAGCCTAAGATAGTAGGCTATGTACATGCTGGTTTACAAAGTCCATTGAACATATGGGAGAAACAGACAAATGTAGATTTTATAAAATTGAATTGGAAACAGTCGCACACCTCATTGCTGGTTGTGACATACTAATGGCAGAAGGACTGTATACTGAAAGGCATAATAATGTGGCAAGATTATTGCACTGGGGATTGTGCAAACATTATGGTACTGAAGTGGCTGAAAAACACTGGAAACATG
The DNA here is from genome assembly GCF_019279795.1 of Protopterus annectens. Lineage (NCBI taxonomy): Eukaryota > Metazoa > Chordata > Ceratodontiformes > Protopteridae > Protopterus > Protopterus annectens. Next base: position 973,897,032 of record NC_056744.1, read on the forward strand.
AGCCACAAAGCATCATAGAAAATAATGAAGTTTACATTACATGGGATCATCCATTGCCAACAGTTCAAAATATAGATGCTAGAAAACTGGATATAGTGCTCCATGAAAAAAAGACAAAAGTAGCAGTGATCATTGAAATCGTCACACCCAGTGACTACAGTATTTTGCATGCAGAGTCATAAAATATCAGGATTTGCAGGCAGAAACAAGAGCAATGTAGAAGAAAGATACCCAAACAGTCCCAGTAGTAGTAGGAACAACAGGTCTTATAAAAAAGAATCTACCATCCTATTTAGATATGTTACAAATACATATAACACCATACGAATTGCAGAAGGCGTCATTACTGGGCACATTGCGGGTGCTGCGAAGAGCACTTCTAGCTGACATCAAAGACTGAAACAATACTAATTTCATGAACTTTAATCGTACTTTGACTTAGGAATGGGGTCCATTCCCATCATGGTATTAGAAACCCAAAAGATTTGGAGAAATGAAAAAAAAAAGAGAGATACCATTATATCTTTTATTGGATTCCATACATTTGGTCGAATTACACTTAGTCGAAAATGATTCCAGGCATTTCACTTGACGAAAAGCTCACTTGACTGAAAGCTCACTTGGTTGAAGTTCATTTGGTTGAAAATGGAATATAGCCCCTGCCCCACTGCAGTGAAACTCTGGAGTGAGAATATTAAATAAGGGTGTGTGGGGGGGGGACACAGCCCCCCACATTGGGGGGTGTGGGGGCATAGCCCCCCACATTATGCCAATAGTTTTTACTAAAGACATATATATCAATGCATTTCTTATGGATATACCTTCTTATAATAGTGAATACATTAAAATTATGTGGGGGGCTATGTCCCCCACCCCCCTTATTTAATATTCTCACTCCAGGGTTACACTGCAGTGAGGCAGGGGCTATATTAAATTTTTGACCAAGTGAGCTTTCAGTCAAGTGAGCTTTCAGTGAAGTGCAATGCCTGGTATCATTTTCGACTAAGTGTTGTTGTTGTTCTTGTGTCTTTCAGCTTTTCCCGGTTAGGGGTCGCCACAGCGGAAATCCGGTCCGCTAATGATTGGCAGTAGATTTTTATGTGCCGAGTTGCCAGCTCTGATGCACAACCTTCAACGAAGGTACACCCATTCACGCACGTCTCCACAGAGAAGACGCTTTAGCTGAGAATCGAACAGAGCAACGTCTTATTGTGAGGCGACAACACTACCGCAGCCCCACCACAATTCAACCAAATGTACGGAATCCCTTTTATTTACTAGGTCATACAAATATGAGGAGATTCCTCAAGATTGTAGACATTCACTCGTTAAACCTGCCTTTAAGGGAAAGGGGTAGGACAAATCCAGAGTCATACAGACCCACAAATGTACCTTCATGTTACAGAAAAATAATGGAGAAGGTCATATTGGATTGTCAGAACTGGAAAGGATGGGACTTGAAACCATATATCAGCCTGCATATGTTGAAAATAGATCTATTACCACCTATAATAGGATGTTCTATAACAATATAATAACAATTATGAATTAAAAATTGTTCTGTGATGTAATTTATATAGATTTAACTTCAGCATTTGGCAGGATCAGACACAAAACACTGCAATAAATTAGAACAACTAGGCACTGATGTAATCTTGATATAATGAATAGCTGCATGGTTTACAAATAGGACATAGCAAGTATTATACAGCAACTGGACAATGAAATTCTAGGTCACAGTCAGGGTGTCCCACTAGGCTCTGTCGTAGGCCCATACTTGTTTAGATTGCATCTTTCATATCTATCCTTTTCATCTGAGTTGTTCACAGTCTGTATGCAGGTGACTTGTAAATGGGTGAACTGATTACATGTGTTACAGACAGGGCATGACTGCAAAAGAACTTGACTAAATTGACCTTTTGGGCACAGGAGAATAATATGCTGGTAAATACAGCAAAAATGAAGCATATGAAATTTGGGAAACATAAACTAAAAGGTGAATATTTAATACAGCACAAACACACAGTGATTGAAATTGTAGATTCATTTAAGGGCCTAGGTATAGGGGTAGATCCAGCTTTGATGCAGGTTTGAGTTTTTCTAATAATATCAATCAATTGGTTAATGATAGTTATAGAACTATAGTCTAGGAAATCAGAAATGTTGAAGTCATTGTTTGTTAACTACATTAGACCCAAACTGGAGTATGGAATAACAATATGGAAACCTTATAAGAAAACAAGCATGAATAAACTGGAAAGAGTACAGCAGAAATATACCAAGAGCAGAGCCGATTCATGGTCAAATGGTACCCTAAGCAGGGTAATGGACCAAGACCCTTCCCCTTGCAGTCATTCTGGGGTCCCATTATTTGTGTCTCTCCACCCAGTTACCATAAACACCTCTCAAAACTATTAGTATCCATACTGTTTTCTTCTTTACTTTTGAAATGAAGACAAAGATATGGATTTGATTTAAAACTTTTAATTTAAATATCCTTTGTTGACTAGGTTAGTCCCACTAGGCTAGTAACATCTTTTTAGGGAGACCCTTGATGGTACTTATACTACTAGAGGAAATTTGGCCAGAGCACTACAGAACTTCCCCCTACTCTTTTTGATAGTGTAGGTTGATGTAAAAGAGCTCACAGCACCTACCATTAACACAGACAGATGGGGCCTTGGTTTAACATCTCATCCAAAGGACAAAACACTCAGCAGTGCAACCCCCCCCCCCTTTCTTAAAGTGCACTGCAGTATCAGCAGTCCATCTAAATGGCGTGGGAGTAGAACTCAGATCCTTTTGCACCAAAGACAAGTAAGCTAACTGCTGTGCTTTTGTGATTTTCAGCTGTAATGCTTGTTTGACTTACTGTTCTCTGCCTGACTATTGCTGATCTCTGTCTGCATTTCATTTTGGATTGAAGTTATTCATTTAAGGTTGAGTTACTTCCATTTTTTTTATCTTTTTCTTATATTAGCACTTTTGTATTAAGTTTTTTTGTTCTTGTTGGAGTTTTAAGAGGTCTTGGCTAGGGTCAGTTAGAAAATAATTTTCTTGCAGACCGTGAATAACATCCAGATAATTAGTGGTATGAGTTGAGAAGTAGCATTCCTCATTTAATTACAAATATATAGTGGCATCTTTATTTACCTGTAGTGCTTGTTTGACTTACTGTTTTCTGCCTGACTATTGCTGATCTCTGTCTGCATTTGATTTTTCCCACACTCCCACTCACTTTTTGTCCTTTTAAATGTGGTGGCTTTTGAGTTGCCCACCTCTATTATAAATCTGATATTAGACACTCCTTCCAGTCTCATATCAGCAGTTCATTCTACCTAGCAGTGAGAGATCAACTGGGAAGACCCCCCGCCCCCCCGTCTCATAAACTTGAATTATCTTCTGTTTCCTACCTTCCCACTTACTACAAAAATTGCACTTTATCCGGCTGCTTTTACTATATTTGTGGTTCTTCCTACTATATTCAGCTTTTTGCTGCATGGTCTTAAAGTATTCAGTTGCATTTGCTCTGCTGCATTTATTACTGCTTGTTAGTAGCCTGATTACATTGGGCGGCCACAGTGGTGCAGCAGTTAGCATTGCCGCCTCACAGCAAGAGGTTCTCCGGTTTAATCCTCGGCGGGGGTGCCTTCTGTGCGGAGTCTGCATGTCCTCCCTGTGGTCGCGTGGGTTTCCTCCGGTTTCCTCCCACATCCCAAAGACATGCTGTAGGTGGATTGGACACTCTAAATTGACCCTAGGTGTGAATGCATGTGTGTGCCTTATGTGGAAGGTTGGGCGCCGGGCTGGCAACTCGACACCGTAAGACTCCACTGCCAATCATGAGTGGACAGGTGATCCACTGTGGTGACCCCTAACCAGAAAAAGCCGAAAGAAGAAGAAGTAGCCTGATTACATTGTAACAGTTATTCTAAGTCTCTTAGTTCTGAATTAAGCACTTGGGCTTCTAACTTGTTATCTTACACTAGAAATCCTTGTGGTCTGCACTCTTGTGGCAAGACAGGATAGCCTACGCCCTTCTGAGTTGAGAATTGCTTGTCAAAGGCTTATTATGCCTGTTACCCTAAAAGTGTCTTAGTTCTGGTTTAAGCACTTGGGCTCCAAACCCATTATTTTACATTAAGAATGTTTGTGGTCTACACTCTTATCGGAGGAGAGGGTAGCCTCCACCCTTCTGAACTGGGAATTGCTGTTTGAAGCCTTATTGCACCTGTTATTCTAAGTGTTTTTGTTCTGGTTTAAGCACTCGGGCTCCAAACCAGTTATTTACATAATGAAGGTTTGTGGTCTACACTCGTGTGCCATTACTGTCTAAACAGATTTTTTTTAACTACTAGAGCTTCTAGTTTGCACATAGCTGAGCATTGCTCATCAAGTTCCTTGTCTTATTGACTTATTCAGTAATTAAATTTCCCTCACTCCTCCCTAGTAGATTAGAAGCCATGGATATGCACTTCCCAACTCTCTCTGTTGAGCTGAGTATTCCGAGACATTGTAGCAATTGCCTTATGTACACTGACAATCCACTTATTCTTAAGAAAACACATAACGTAGGTGAGAGGTATAAATACACTTTAATACCTGAGGCAAAACTCTCTTGTACAACCAAAACTAATCATAGGTTCATAGGTTCATAGGTAGGTACTAGGCTATCGGCCCTAAGGCCTATATAAGCTTAGCCAAAAAGGTACCCTGGCTTTCCCCACCTAGGAAAATTATTTTCCTGTGCTCGTGTCGAGCAGAGCCACAAAGGTGATCCCTGGGGTGAATTTCCTATTTCCCATCCAATCATCAAGATTTTTTCTTAAGAGTTTTAATAAGGAGCTTTGTTTGATATATATAGGTAGTTTGTTCCAGAGTATGGGAAGTCTCTGGGACAAGAATCTATCCTTCCAGCATGTTCTGTTTATTATGGTGACAAGGTTTAGGTCCTTAGAGCATGTAGCTCGGAGGAACTGGGATTTCTTTAAGTGGAGCATGTCCAACAGCTCTGGGTTTGACATAGCTTTGTATGTTAGGCAGAGATTGCCTCTGAGTAGGCGATATGCGACGGAGTAAAGCTGGAGTTTTTTGAGACGGTCTGCGTAGGGCATCTGTTTGAGGCCATAATCATCTTTGTGAGGTATTTTTGCGGTCTTTCCAGTTGTTGTAGATGTCTTGTGAGGTACATACCAAAAGGGGCATTGTACTCGATAATGGATCTAATGAGTGATGAGTAGAGGGGGAACAATTACCTCTTTTTTCCTGGATGAGAAACCTTTTGTGATGAGGTGTGCCATGTAGAAGGATTTCCTGACTACTGTGGTAATGTGATTATCAAAGGAGAGACTACTGTCCACCTATTTCCCAAGGTCTCTTATCACACTTTCAATGTTAAGTAGACTACCACCTATGTGGTAGCTCATGGGTACAGAGTTTTTACCAAAGGGGATGACAATGCACTTTTTGGCATTGAGCATGAGGCCATGGCTTTGACACCAGGCATCTGTCTCAGTGAGGCCCTTTTGTAGGCTGTCCACATCATTAGGAGTTTCAATTATAGCTCCTAGTTTGCAGCCATCTGTGAACTTCATTAGCCAAAGACCTTCTGTGTTAGCCTGTACTTCAGAAAAGTAGATACCAAACAGGAGAGGACCCAGGACTGAACCCTGTGGTACTCTTCACTGGTTTGAAGTTGGATTTGGAGTCTGCTACTTTCACAGTGTGGGTTCTGCCAGTGAGCCAGTTGGCAGCCCATCTTGTGACATAGGGATTTATACCTAGTTTAGTGAGTTTATCTATAATTCTAGAGTGGGGGATGGTGTCAAAAGCTTTGGCGAGATCTAGATAGGCTGTGTGAACCACCTTACCCTCGTCTATGGCTTTGGTGACTGCTTCAAAGAAGTCAATCAGGTTTAGGAGACATGATCTCCCTTTTACAAACCCAAACTGGGTGGGGTCCAGAGTTTGGAGATTACCAATGTCTTTGTTTATAAGTTCCATGATGATATGTTCCATGGCCTTGCAGACCAGGCTCGTTAGGCCAATGGAGTGGTAGTTCCCAGGGACTGTGGTGGCTCCCCCTTTGTGGAGTGGAATAACCATCGTTGTGCACCATTCAGTGGGCACAGCCTGAGGTGAGGCTATGATTAAACATGGTACTTAGGTGGGGTGCCAGTTCATTCTGTAGTTTATGTAGAATGCAGCCTGGGATGTTGTCAGGTCCCATGGATGCTGTATTCTTGGCTTTAGAAAGTGTGATTTTTACCTGTGCAGCCATGATTACAGGAACTTCTGGTATAGAGATGAGCTCTTTAGGGGGTGGGGGGTAAAGTTAGCACTGAACCTATCTGCCAGGATGTTGGCAATATCAGTTGGTTCTGTATATTTAGTGCCATTGTGCTGTAACTCAGAGCAGATCGAAGTGTTGCCATTGAGATTCTTGACATAGCTATAGAATGCTTTGTGGTTGTCTTTAGAATCAGTGTCAATTTTGTATTCATAACTAGCTTTGGAGGATTTTATGAGGGATCTCAGCTTCTTACTGATGTTGACCAGGGAGTTCTTTCAGTCATGGGATTTTACTCTTTTTTTGCAACAGTTTCTTTCTTCTGTTGTAGAGTTTGTTTATGGCAGGGGACCACCAGATCGGCTTCCTTTTTTTGGAGGATAGCATCTTGGTTCTATTAGGGATAGCATGATCCATGCACTCATGTAAGTGCTTATAAAGTGCATCTGTGTAGGATTCAGCAGTCGTACCTCTATTGTCCATCTGCATGGGTGTTGTGAAGTTTGCCACTTCTGTCTTAATAGATAGATAATAGATTAGTACTAGTACTAGGCTAACTGCCTTTGCAAGCCATTTTAAGCCTAGCCAATTATCCCTTGTGAGACGCAAACCCTGCACCTTGTGTTTGTAAGGCAAACACCTTAACCATTAGGCCACCCTCCCAATCCTAAGAAGCATGAAGTTGGCTTTGGAGAAATTTTTTACGGTGGTTTTCCTAATGAGGGGTGGGGGAGGGATGTGAATGTCTAGGCTGATTAGCTTGTGGTCAGATCTGACCAATGAGGAACTGAAGTCCAAAAAGTGAGAACAGTCACCACGAGTAAATCCTTCTACACTCTGACACACTCTAATAAACAAAAAAAATAAAAATGGAAATAATAAAAAAAAATTATATTGGAAGAAGAAGAACTTAGATAGTTACTATTAAACTATGCTTCATCAGATACAATGTAAAAAAAATACTTAAAATACTTATACTAAACATTTTTTGCTCATTAATTTAATAAAAAATTTAATTGCCTTTCATCAATTTAAAGCCATCATTACATCAAAATAAAGTTTAAATAAAATACAATTCATTTATTTAGCAAGCAGCACACTCACTCTCAAAAAAAAAAAAGCATTACCAAAAAAACCCTCTAAACAAAACAAAAAGACAGACTTCAGACATAAAAAATGCATTTACAAGCTCATAATTCAAAAGTGCATATTATGAACAAAAGCACTACAACTTGGCAAATGGCATTCAGATGAGGAACTGACCTCTGGTTTGGAACACAGGTCGCCCATGTTGGTAATGACCAGGTCTAGGATATTGCTGCCCCTGGTGTGGGTGTGGATAAGTTGATACAAGACATTGGAATTTATGAATTTCAGAAAATGTTGAGCAAAACATTTGGTACATGAATACCTTTCCCAGTTAATAGTGGGGTAGTTGAAATCACCCATTATTAGGGTGTTGGGTTGTACCCTAATATTTTCCAGTGTATCAAGAAATTAGGATTGGGAATCCTGGGGCATGGTGGGGGATCTGTAGCAAGTTGCAATTTGGATTCCAGTCTTGCCCAGGGTTAGTTGCACTTGGATAATCTCGGATGCATTATGCTGAGCAACTAGCCTGGAGGTGTGGATGTCCTTGATGAATATGGACACACCTCCACCTTTAGTGTTTCGGCCCAGGTTAGATGGCCGAAAGGTGTGGTATGAATTATAGCTTGGTAATGTAGGGGTGCTCTCTGCAGCCTTGAACCAGGTCTCTGTCACTGCACAGCTGTTGATGTTCTCCACTTTAAGGAGCATTTTGAGGTTTAGACTTCTAGCATTGAATAGCATTACCTTCAGATTTTGCTTGCTTGTACCTGTTACGGTGGTGAATTTGTCATTTGAACCTTGCCTAAAAAAGGCACTATAGTGGTGGCAAGACCCTTAGCCAGTATCCGGAATCCCAAGGGCGACAGGTGCAGGCCATCTCTGGCAAAGCATCGTGGTCTGTCGATCATGTCATCCCAGGCAGTCAGATACTGGATCCCCTTAGAATGACACCAGAAGCTTAGCCAATTGTTGAAGGCAACCAATTTGTCCTTGTACTGTGGTATCATTCTGTGTGATGGCAGGATGCTACTCAGGGCTAGGGTCATACCTGCCTGGGCTACAAGATCGGAGAGCTCCTCCATGTCTCTTTTCATGTAGTCCAGGAAGGTACATCTCAGGTCATTCACACCAACATGGACAGTGGCAGAGTCATAGTTGTACTTGTTGTGGAGTGACCTGATTGCGTGCATTATGTGGCAAATCCTGGCACCCTACAGGCAGCTGACAGTAACTTTCTCCTTGTTTAGCCTGGTGAGTGGAACATCAGTGTGCCTGACTATAGTGTCGCCTGTGACTAGAGTGTTGGGTACGTTGTTATGCCTTATGGGCTGTGGTTGAGTGGCACACTGAGTTTGTGGGCTATGTGTCATTTGGGTTGTGTTGGGGGTGGAGGTTGCAAGCGCATTTCTGCTTTGCAGGTCTCTGTTTCTTGAGCAGATTTTTATTGAGAGCCTCAGTGAATGTAGGTGTGTGTTTTGTGTTGCTATGTGTGTGTTTTGGTGGTGTAGGTTTGAGGGACTATGTGATGAGTGTGGTGTGGTGCAAGTCTTTACCTTCTCCTCTTGACTGTCTAGTCCAGTCTTGGGTGAAGAGAGCTTTGCTTCCAGTTTAGCTATATAAGTGCATCTCTCACAGGTTGTAGTGTTGGGTGGTAGGAGGAAAGGGTTGTCTGTGTACATGAGGCAATTGCTGCATTGCCCCAAGATGCCCAAATTCATCAGGTAGACAGGAGAAAACACCAGGGGCTGACCCTTAGACATGCCTGGATAGGTGCTTATTTATTAAGTACTAAAAACTGTTTTCCTTTAGACAAGTGAGGAAAGTTGAGTGCTGTAGTAATTTGTTGCTTATTTAATGCTTACAACGAGTTCTGAACAAGTGCTGAGCTCATAGAAACATATCTGAGTGCAAAAACTAAAACACTGGCTAGTTCTAAGGGAAAATTTGAAGAGCAGACTTTATGGCACCAGGAACAGTTTAACCCTAGCTAAGCGGCGATGCATAAAGTGTATTTTTTTTTATATAACAGTAGCAAATGAGCAAACTGATTTAAACAAATTAACCAATAAAAAGCTCAAAACTGAGCCCCGTGCCAGCAGTCTTCGATCAGACAAGTTCTAACTGCACTCTCCTGCCACTAGGGTGCAGCGGAACCTTCTCCAAAAAGATGGTGTGGATTAGTGCTCAAGTTATACAAATAAAGCTAGATTCAGCAGGTCTGAATTTAGTCTATGCTACAGCAAACAAAGCATACCAATTTCAGAAAGAAACAGTTCAAATAAGCTGGCACAATAAGCCTTTAACCAGAAACTCCCAGCTCAGAAGGGCAGAATCTACCCTCTCCTCCCACAAGAGTGCAGACCACACCTTCTTAATGTAAAATAACTGGCCCAAAGCCCAAGTGTTTAAACCAGAACTAATACACTCTTAGAATAACAGACACTAAGCATTCAATCAACAACTCTCAACTTAGAAGGATGTAAGCTACCTTCTTACTGTAATACAACTGGTCTGAATCCCAAGTGCTTTAACCAAAGGCTTAGAATAATTTATTTTATTATTTATTTATTTTACATTTGTTGACTGGGCTAGTCTAACTGGATATATGTCCATTTTCAGTAGAGGCCTGGGGAGAAAAGCTCCACATAAAAAACAAGAACAGAACATTACAACTTCAGTTACAGTTCACTTGTGAGACACAACAGGTGTTACATGGTAACTTAGCATTCATGATAGATAATAGTAAAACAAAACAGAAAAAAACAGAAATAACAGTTACAATTTAATCAGGCTACTCATCATCTTCTTTCGGCTGTTCCCATTAGGGGTCACCACAGCGGATCATCTGTTTCCATTTCTTCCTGTCCTCTGCATCATGCTCTTTCACACCAACTGCCTGCATGTCCTCTCTCACCACATCCTTAAACCTTATCTTAGGCCTTCCTCTTTTCATCTTACCTGGCAGCTCTATCCTTAGCATCCTTTTCCCAATATACCCAGCATCCCTCCTCAGCACATGTCTAAACCAACGCAATCTCGCCTCTCTTGCTTTGTCTCCAAACTGTCCAACCTGAGCTGACCCTCTAATATACTGATTCCTAATCCTGTCCATCCTAGTCACACCCAGTGCAAATCTTAACATCTTTAACTCTGCCACATCCAGCTCTGACTCCTGCCTTTCCGTCAATGCCACTATCTCCAACCCATGTAATATAGCTGGTCTCACTACCCTCTTGTAGACCTTCCCTTTCACTCTTACTGGTACCCGCCTGTCACAAATCACTCCTGACACTCTTCTCCACCCATTCCACCCTGCCTGTACTCTCTTCTTCACCTCTCTTCCACACTCACCATTACTCTGAACTCTTGATCCCAAGTACTTAAACTCATCCACCTTTAGCAACTCTACTCCCTGCATCCTCACCATTCCTCTACCCTCCCTGTCATTTACACACATATATTCTGTTTTAGCCCTGCTGACCTTCATTCCTCTCCTCTCTAAAGCATATCTCCACCTCTCCAGGGTCTCCTCAACCTGGTCCCTACTCTCACTACATATCACAATGTCATCTGCAAACATCATAGTCCATGGGGCCTCCTGTCTGATCTCATCTGTCAACCTGTCATCACCACTGCAAATAAGAAAGGGCTCAGAGCTGATCCTTGATGTAATCCCACTTCCACCTTAAAAGTATCTGTCACTCCCACCGCAGTCCTCACCAATGTCACACTACCCTTGTACATATCCTGTACCACTCTTACATACTTCTCTGCCACTCCCGACTTCCTCATACAATACCACAACTCCTCTCTAGGCACCCTGTCATATTCTTTCTCTAAGTCCACAAAGACACAATGCAACTCCTTCTGACCTTCTCTGTATTTCTCCAACAACACTCTCAGAGCAAATATTGCATCTGTAGTGCTCTTTCCTGGCATGAAACCATACTGCTGAACACTAATCATCACTTACCTTCTTAACCTTGCTTCCACTACTCTTTCCCATAACTTCAAGCTGTGACTGACCAATTTTATCCCTCTGTAGTTACTGCAGCTCTGCGCATTACCCTTATTCTTAAAGATAGGTACCAGAACACTTTTTTTCCACTCCTCAGGCATCCTCTGACTTTCAAAAATTTCATTAAACAATATGGTTAAAAAATCCACTGCCATTTCTCCTAAGCACCTCCATGCTTCCACTGGTATGTCATCTGGGCCAACAGCCTTTCCATTCTTCATCCTCTTCATATCTGTCCTTACTTCCTCCTTGCTAATAGGTTTCACTTCCTGATTCACTATCCCCACATCATCCAACCTTCTCTCTCTCTCATTCTCTTCATTCTTCAGCCCTTCAAAGTACTCTTTCTAGCTACTCAACACACTCTCCTCACTTGTGAGTACGTTTCCCTCACTATCCTGTATCACCCTTACCTGCTGCACATCTTTCTTAGCTCTGTCCCTCTGTCTAGCCAATTGGTACAGGTCCTTTTCTCCCTCTTTAGTGTCCAATCTCTCATACAACTCTCCATATGCCTTATCCTTAGCCTTCGCAACCTCTCTCTTTGCCATGCGCCTCATCTCCTTATACTCATGTTTACTTTCTTCATCTCTTTGACAGTCTCACTTCTTCTTCACCAGCCCCTTCCTCTGTATACTCTCCTGTACTTCCTCATTCCACCACCAGGTCTTCTTGTCCTCCTTCCTCTGTCCAGATGTCACACCAAGCACCTTTCTAGCAGTCTCCCTTATTAGCTCTGCTTAGTTACCCAGCTATTCGGTAACTCTTCACTGCCTCCCAGTGCCTGTCTTAACTCTTCCCTGAACTCCACCTCATAATCACCCTTTTTTAACTTCCACCATTTAATCCTTGGCACTGCTTTCACACTATTCCTCCTCTTCTTGATCACCAACGTCATCCTACATACCACCATTCTATGTTGCTTAACTACACTTTCCCCTGTCACCACTTTACAGTCTCCAATCTCCTTCAGATTGGCCCTCCTACATAGGATATAATCCACTTGTGTGCATCTTCCTCAACTCTTGTATGTCACCCTATGCTCCTCCCTCTTCTTAAAATATGTATTCACCACAGCCATGTCCATCCGTTTCACAAAATCCACAATCATCTGACCTTCTGCATTCCTCTCCTTAACACCATACCTACCCATCACTTCCTCAACCCCTCTGTTCACTTCACCAACATACCCATTAAAGTCCACTCCAATAACTAGTCTCTCACCCTTGGGTACACTCACCACCACTTCATCCAACTCACTCCAAAATTTTTCGTTCTCATCCATCGCACACCCAACTTGTGGAGCATATGCACTAACAACATTCATCATTACACCATCAATTTCAAGCTTCATAAACATAACTCTATCAGACACTCTCTTCACCTCCAAAACACTCTTGGCATACTGTTCCTTTAGGATAACCCCTACCCCATTTCTCCTGCCATCCACACCATGATAGAACAATTTGAACCCGCCTCCTATACACCTGGCCTTACTTCCCTTCCATCTGGTCTCTTGCATGCACAGTGTATCAATCTTCCTTCTCTCCATCGTATTAGCTAGCTCTCTCCCTATACCAGTCATACTGCCAACATTCAAAGTTCCTACCCTCACTACTACACTCCTAGCCTTCCTCCTCTCTTCCTGCCTTCGGGCATGCCTTCACCCTCCTCTTCTCTTTTTTGGCCAACAGTAGCCCAATTTCTGCCAGCACCCTGTTGGCTAACAGTACTAGTGGCGGTCGTTGTTAACCCGGGCCTCGACCAATCCGGTATGGAAATATGAAATGTTCTAATTTAATCAGGCTACTAACAAGCAGTAATAAATGCAGCAGAATAAATGCAATAACGTAGGAAGAAAGACAAATACAGTAAAAGCAGATGAATAAAGTGCAATTTTTTTAATATAACAATGGAAAACGAGCAAACTGATTTAAACAAATTACCCAATTAACCAGTAAAAAAGCTTAAAACTGAGCTCTGTTCCAGCAGTCTTCAGTCAGACAAGCTCTAACTGCACAATTCTGCCACTAGGGTGCAAGGGAACCTTCTCCAAAAAAAGATGGCCTGGATTAGTGCTCAAGTTATAAAAACAAAGCTAGATTCAGCATGCCTGAATCTAGTCAATGCTACAGCAAACAAGGTGCAGCAATTTCAGAAAGAAACAGTTCAAATAAGCAGCCACTATAATCCTTTAACCAGAAATTCCCAGCTCAGAAGGGCAGAATCTAACCTCTCCTCCCACAAGAGTGCAGACCACAAACCTTCTTAATGTAAAATAACTGTCCTAAAGCCCAAATGCTTAAACCAGAACTAATACACTTTTAGAATAACAGACACTGAGCCTTCAGTCAGCAATTTCCAATTTAGAAGGATGTAAGCTACCTGTCCTGCCACAACAGTGCAGACCACAAACCTTCTTAATGTAAAACAACTGGTCTGAAGCCCAAGTCCTTAAACCGAAAGGCTTAAATAACAGTTATAATTTAATCAGGCTACTACCAAGCAGTAATAAATGCAGCAGAATAAATACAACTGAGTACTTTTAAGAAGAGGCAAAAGCAAAATAAAGTGCAAATTTTTTTTTTTTTTTTTTTTTTTTTTAGTAAAGTGCAAGAAGAGTGGAAAATCGGAAGGAGGAGCAGAGGTTAAGAACCTAAGTGGGTTGGCCTTCTCAAATGTTCTCTCTGTATTAAGTAGAGTGAACACCAGACTGGGAGGGGTGTCCCAGATCAAATTTACAGTAGGGGTGGGCAAATGCAATGCCACCAACTATAACAACACCACAAGAATAGGGTAGGGGGAGGGGAAAACAGTTTCAGGACAGATGAGAACAGAAAACAATGCCAGAAAATGTATAAAACAATTCCTATAGAGGTTGTCAGTGACACTTGCACCACACCTACTGCACAGTGTAGAGACCCTACAGGTACAGTTACTCGTGCTGAGGCACTTACATGTGACCTTCCTAAACCACTAAGACCTCCTGCACAGTATAATCAGACAAAGGGTCCTCAGCCATCACGTAAACACTCAGTTAAAACACCAACCACAGGTAAACGTAGTAACACTGTATCCAATGCCTCTACCGGTAAGCCCTTAAGGCAAACCAGCGCAAAGCCAAATTTCCTGGTCATTGGCGATTCTGTAGTGAGGCACACCAATGTCCCCCTCACCAGACTGAGTAAGGAGAGAGTCAAGTTTATCTGCCTTTCCGGAGCTAAGATCCTTCAAGTCACACAGGCACCCGGGTCATTGAACCACAGGTACCATTATGACCCTGTCATAGTCCATGTAGGTTTTTATGACATGACACGTACTTCCCTTGACTGTATGAAGGTAGACATGATCGAGCTCACTGATTATGTGTCTTAGGCAGGTTTAAGTCTAGCACTGAGCAGCATACTATCTTCTTCAAGGATGATGCCACATTACCAACAGAAAATGATTGATTTTAACAACTGACTTAGCTTCTGGTGTCAGTCCAAGGAGGCACAGTATTTCATGGCCTGGGAGCAAATGATTGACAGACCACACTGATTTGCCAAGGATGGTCTACACTTATTCCCTCTAGGCTTTTAAATATCAGCAAAGACCTTTTTACCCCATAATGCCTTTTTTAGGTATTGCCAACTGATAAACCTCCAGACTTAACTGAACCTATGAAGGAATATCTGAAGGTGGTACTGCTCAATGCTCGAAGTCTTAACAAGAAACCCCATTCCTTGTAAGCCTTCCTCTTCCTGGAGAGTGTAGACAGACATCTGTGTAATATTGGAGACATGGTTTAAAATCACTGAGAGTACCCAAGCAATGCAAGGTTATAATGCCTTTCACACTTTTAGACCAGCTACTGCACAGGGGGCAACTAAAGATGAAGGAGTCTCAGTCTATATTAAAACCAGCCTCACATCCAGACTAGTTAAAGTGTATGACCCAATGGAACTCACCATAAACAGGGTCTCATACCATAACCTTGCAACCTGTAGGTCCCCCTCCATGTCTCAGGAAACTCATACTACTTATCTCAATGTACTAGAGTTATTCACTATTCAATCCAATATGATATTCATGGGGTGTCTTAACTATCCTTCTTTAGACTGGGAATACTACACCATTTCTAATGCACAAGCCCAATGATTCCTAAACTTTGTTAATACCAACATCTTGGAACAATTGGTCCATTCTCCGACCAGGGATACAAACATCCTTGACCTTATACTCACAAAAATGGGGCAGCTGATGTTCCTCACCCAATGTAATATCTTCGTTCATCAGGGAAGTAAATATTGTGGGAAGAAATAGCCAGGGAATTTTTATGGCTAGTCTTGTATAGGGCCTAGGGCTGATAGCCTAATACCAACCTATGAACCTAAGATCTGACCATAAGGGAATATTATTTGAAGTAAAAATTAAATCCAAGGATCCAGCAAAACCAAAATCCAAACGTGACACCTTGGCTCAATTCTAAGCACCCCACATCCAGCAAACACCATAGTATATGTTGAGCTATTTACAAAATCTCTGTACAGCCATATTGACAGCTATATAGTGGAGGCTGTGCCCCCTTGTGTTAAGAATAATAGAAATTCAAAAGACAAGCCTGGTGGAATCACAATATCAATCAGTTATACAAGAAAAGAAAAAAAGTCTTGGCCAAGCATAGGTGGAACATACTAAAAGATCCCTGACCAATCTAAACAGGCAGCTAAGATGGTTAATTAATACCTTTCAAAGGCTAAATTTGAAGAAAAAATAGCTTCATAGGTAAAGGACAACAACAAAGCTTTCTACAGCTAGCTATATCCATAATCTCAGGGGAGATATACAACAATGTGCAGAACTTATTGTAAATGTCATCACCCACAATGTGCTGGAGGTCATTGCCAACCTTTTGGTTAATTTCAAATTCCTCCACCCACCCACCCCGATAGTCCAAAGGAAATACCACATACCACAATTACCTCAACCATTACTAGGGAACAGGTCATCAATGTGCTTTCCAAGGCCAAAAACACTGCATCAATGAGCCCAATAATATCCCGAGATGTTTAATAAATAGCATGAAAATGAAACATGACCACTCTGGTCCACTTGAATCAATCACTTTTCAACTGGAGCCTACAGTCAGGATTTGTGCCCAGAGAATGGAAAATGGCTACAGTCATTCCTGTGCACAAATGAGGTCCAACCACCGATCCAAGTAACTACAGGCCCATAAGTCTTGCCAGCCTCATATGTAAGGCCATGGAAAGAATCATCATTGATATGATAAATGACAACATAGATAACGTGCAAACTCTGGGCCCATAACAGTTTTGCTTTGTTAAAGGAAGGTCATGCATATTAAATTTGATACAAAACCAATCCAGTATACTTCCAGGACAAGAACATATTAAATTTGATGCACTTTTTTGAGAGGATCACTGGAGCACTGGATGAAGGTAAAACTGTGCACACAGCTTGCTTCAACCTGGCCAAGGCTTTTGATAGACTATTCTACTTGAGCATTATAGACAAGCTCACTAATTCAGATATAAACCCTTTTATCTCCCATTAGATAGCCATCTGACTCACTGATGGTACCCAGAAGTCAAAATAGGTGAGACCACCTCCACCAAGAGGCCAATCACTAGCAGAGTTCCTCCCATATCTCAGTACTGGGTCCACTCCTTTTTGGCATGTATTCCTCTGAAATGGAAGGAAATGCTGAATGTTTATGGTTGACTAACTTTGCAGAAGATTGCAAGTTGGGGGTTTTCATCAACTCCCTTGCAGACACTAGCATTCTTCAAGAAGGTCTTTCTCTAACTGACTAACAAATGGTGCCAAAGCCATGGTCTTAAGCTCAATGCTAAGAAATGCATAATTGTACCTTTTGGGAAGTCAACCATCCTAGCTAATTACCATGTTGATAATACACCCCTAAGAATCAACCCAATTGTGGGCAGGGATCTTGGTATGCATGTAGACAGTAGCCTTACCTTCGACCACCACATGACCACAGTGGTAAGGAAATCCTTTTATGTTGCACAACTTATAAGTAAGGGCATGTAGGTCCTGTGAAGGCTGACAGCCTAGCTAGATAGAATTTTGTAAATAATTCTATCACTTGTAAATATTAATATAAGCCACAGGTTTGTTCTCTTAATCATCATCATCTTCTTTCGGCAGTTCCTGTTAGGGGTCGCCACAGCGGATCATCTTTTCTTCCTGTCCTCTGCATCTTGCTGTGTCACACCAACCACCTGCATGTCCTCTCTCACCACATCCATAAACCGTAGGCCTTCCTCTTTTCCTGTTACCTGGTAGCTTCATCCTTAGCATCTTTTTCCCAATATACTCAGCATACCTCCTCAGCACATGTCTAAACCAACGTAATCTTGCCTCTCTGGCTTTGTCTCCAAACCTTCCAACCTGGGCTAACCCTCTAATATACTTATTCCTGATCCTGCCCACCCTCATCACACCCAGTGCAAATCTTAACATCTTTAACTCTGTCACATCCAGCTCTAACTCCTGCCTTTTTGTCAGTGCCACTGTCTCCAACCCATATAACATAGCTGGTCTCTCTACCCTCTTGTAGACCTTCCCTTTCACTCTTGCTGGTACTCATCTGTCACAAATCACTCCTGACACTCTTCTCCACCCACTCCATCCTGCCTGTACTCTCTTCTTCACCTCTCTTCCACAATCACCATTACTCTGAACTATTGATCCCAAGTATTTAAACTCATCCACCTTCGCCACCTCTACTCCTTGCATCCTCACCATTCCTCTATCCTCCCTCTCATTCACACACATATATTCTGTCTTAGTCATGCTGACCTTCATTCCTCTTCTCTCTAGAGCATATCTCCATCTCTCCAGGGTCTCCTCCACCTGTTCTCTACTCTCACTACAGATCACAGTGAAATCTGCAAACATCATAGTCCACAGGGACTCCTGTCTGATCTCGTCTGTCAACCTGTCCATCACCATTGCAAATAAGAAAGGGATCAGAGCTGATCCTTGATGTAATCCCACCTCCACCTTAAACGCATCCATCACTCCCACTGCAGACCTCACTGATGTCACACTACCCTCGTACATATTCTGTACCACTCTTACATACTTCTCTGACACTCCCAACTTCCTCATACAATACCACAACTCCTCTCTAAGCACCCTGTCATATGCTTTCTCTAAGTCTACAAAAACACAATGCAACTCCTTCTGACCTTCTTTGTACTTTTCCATCAACACTCTCAGAGCGAACATCACATCTGTAGTGCTCTTTCCCGGCATGAAACCATACTGCTGATAACTAATCATCACGTCCCTTCTTAACCTAGCTTCCACTACTCTTTCCCATAACTGCATGCTGTGACTGATCAATTTAATCCCTCGTTCTCTTAAATGTAAGAAAATTGTGTTAAATGTTGAATGTCAAAAATGTAACAACAGTGCACTCTGCTGGAAGAAAGCTGATAAGTCAAGCATTGTATGATTGTTTGATCTCAAACTCGGAGCCATGATGTCTGGACCAGCAGATTCTTTCTTTTGTTTTGAGACCAGAGTTAATTGCTAGACTTTACATATATAATGTTTTAATTGCTGTGGTTTCCTGACCAGGTGCAAGATCAAAGATATGTTAAACTCCAAGTTTCTTTTAGCCTGGGTACCAGAGAAGAATGATGTAATCTAAAATGAGTCAGCAGTGATGTATTATCAATTTAAAAGACTGTCTCAGAGAGAAAGAGAGGGAGACCACTTTGGATTTTGTCTAAAGCTGACAACAACTCACCAGTACTCTGCTTTTGCTTTATATGTAAGTTTATTCAGAACTGTGATTGCTCTTAGGAAAAAAATAGAAAATAACATGTTTAGTCTATCTGTTTTATTTATGTCCAAACTATTCTACAGTATTATTTTAAGCATTCCCTGTGATGTCTGAACTCTTAACTAGCACTGTGTAGTAAGAAGTATCTTCTTGTGTTTTTATTATTTATTATTAAATATTTTAAACCTTCCAACTGTGGCTGTTTTGTGTAGAGATAATTTAAGCTCTAGAGAACATTGCATGTATATAGTGATACTGTACAAAGCCACTTCAAGAGTCTTGCTGCTCAGTCACACTTACTATTTGGATATCAGTAATATTACACAGTGAAATTGGTCACCCTTTGGTAAGGGCCTTTTTAGTAGCTGATATTAGTGTTTGGTTGCAGCTGGTACTACCTTATAGACTGGCAGGAAGAAGCATAGCTGGAGAACCTGTGCCAGCCTTCCCCAGGAGTGTCTGTGTGTTTGTATATAACTCATATCTTAAAGTGTGTGTGTGTGTGTGTGTGTGTGTGTGTGTGTGTGTGTGTGTGTGTGTGTGTGTGTGTGTGTGTGTGTGTCGGTTACTTGGCCAGGGACATGAAGCACTGGTTGGACAGAGAGGATGCTGGAGGTTTTATCTTGACCACTAGGGTAAGATCTGTACCCTATAGATGTGCCAGTGGGGAGTCTTATTGGTGATCTGGAGAAAAAGAGAGAAACCAGCCCCAGACTGACTCTGATCTCTGTGTGCTCTTAAGGGAAATTGTACTTTACTGTGTATGTATTTGTTATCCTTCCCAATGTGGATGCCGCTCACTGGTGTTAGTGGTGAGGATTGAGGCTCCTTGATTACTGGGCCAGTGTGCAGGCTTCACAGGTCCAAATAGGTCCTTATCCCACTGTACTCTGCTCTTACCAGACCAATAATAGAGTACACTGCTCCCTTCGATATGTAACTGACCAGACACATGCAGCAACTAGTGCGACCTCAGAGATTCTTTACAAAAAGAATGCAAGGCATAACAAACCTGATTTATACACAGTGCCCTAAAGCCATTTCCCTTTACTCAGTCTCCTATAGATTGCTGAGGGGTGATCTACGCCTGGCTTGCAAGACATCAGCAAACCCCACAATTATGAATCTCCTGCATATTTGAAGTCAAATAAATACATGGTCTAGGGACCTGAATTTTGTCTCTGACTTAAACAGAACATGCTGGAAAGACAGATATGTGTCCCAGAGACTCCCCCTCCTATGGAACAGGCTTCCCATCCATGTGAAGCTGAGTTCATCTATTACCCAGTTTATGAGTAACCTCTACCCCCATATGGACAGAAGTAGCATATAAATGCCTGGCTCTCAATGACCTGTTTGGATATAAAACTATTCTTTCAGGGAAACTTGGCTAGGTTTATAAAGACCCCCCTGGGTCATTATCATAGTAACAATCTATGAATCTAACACTGCTTTCAATCTCTATAACATGAACATTGACAGACATTTACTTAACAAAAGAGCTGCACGTTGAAAACAGACTTAGCATGATCAACAGTAACATTCTGTTTCCTTGAAGATCATACTGCTTGAAAATGGCCTGAAGCTTACATTCCTTGAAAATGCACTGAATCTCACATTCATTGAAGATGCAACTACCCCAGTAGTTTTAAAGATCTTTTTTGTTAACCAGTGAAGCAAAATGAAACAATAAAAGGCAAAATTACCCATTTCAGAACATTCTGATCAACTCTTGATGATCAAGCAGTCTGATGGTTGACGCAGAGGAATAAGGATCTACACTCAAGAGTTTTCTCATTTCCAGCAAAAACAGCAAAATCCTATTACTCAGATGGACAGAGAGATGCAGCAACCACAAATCAAACTAAAGGAACACCCCCTCGCCAAAATTTGAGATTTGTTATCAAGTTTACAAATCATGTGGCCTTTATATGAAATATCATACATACGAATTGGCAAATCCTGACAACTGATGCTAGAACAGCACTTTTAGGCAATGCACCCAGATTTAGTTATAAGAGGTGTAATAAGTTAAAAGATTTACTTTGCAACCCAGATTAATCACGACCCAGTGATGACATGAGAACAGGTAACTATCCATGTCGCAGGTGTAAAGCTTGTGGTGTCATCTAAAAACAACAAATATTTAAACACCCTTGCTTTGATTTTATCTTTAAGCCAAAATGCTATGTTAATTGCCAAACATCACATGATTTATTTAGCAACATGCGACGTATGCACGTGTTTCTATGTAGGAAAAACAGTAAAGAAATTCAAAGAAAGAATATTACATCATATGTATGATATTAGGTATAAGAATATGAAGAATGCACTGGCCAAACATATTGATGAAAACCATGGTCACAGATTTTCTTTTAAAGCCTTACAGTGCTTAAAGAAGAACTTTAGAGGTGAGGATTTGGATAATCAGTTAGAACAAGCAGAGTTGAAATGGATACTAAAGTTACAAGCATCCAGGGATTAATGCTAAGTTACAAGCAGACAGACATCCAGGGATTAATGCTAGTATCTGTTTAAAACCTACCCTAAAGAGGCGTAAATTGAAACGTTGATTCCATTGGACGACGAATTGTCTTGTGATTGGTGTACTTGGTTTTAAAAACATGATTTTTTGGTTTTTATGTATGGATCTGAAGAAGCGTAACACGCAAAAGTGCTTATCCTTTGTTTTATTAATTATTTTGTTAAAGTTTGCTTAGTTTATGCTAACAGCCATGGTAGCCTTGCTGTTTTTTCTGTGATTTTGTGGTGTTTTTCCAGCATTTGTTTTTGTTTGCTGATGGGCCATTTTAATTCTTGTATAGTCAAGTTTTCAGTAGGCCGACAGCATTACATGGCTGAAGGCATCTCCACCGAGTTGGAGTACAACCCTTAATTTGCTAGAATGCCACAGAAATGGAAGAAGTTGACCCATCCACCTATTAATCCACTGTTAGTAGCTGCACTTGATAAGGGGGAGAATGATGCTCCAGAAACCTCGGTGGACTACAGGAACCTTCTGATGAAGCTTAGCGGTCTGGAACAAGAATGATATAGATTGAAAAGAATGTATTGGCAATGCCTCCATCTGGAGGCATGCCTACACTTTAAGCTATACCAAGAGGGATGCAGGTACTTTGTATGCTCAGTTTTGGTGAAGCACATCCACAACTGCTTATGTGGTGGAAGCAACTCAACCTTGACCTTAGTTTCAACTATATCAATCTAATGTTTGATTATTTCAAACCCATTGAGAAGATCTTACGTGCAAAGTAGAGAACATACTGGATGAGATGCTACTTATTTTAAGGGTGACAAATACATGCAAGTGTTTGATACAGTATTTAGTAATGTTATGGCCTATGACCTTAAGCTACAACAGACCAAACAAAAGAAATTACAGCATAACTACAGAGATTTCCAGCAAGGTCATATTTTTGTATGGCCGAAAAAGGCTGCACAAGAAGCCTCGATGACTGACACGCTGCCTTCAGCTACTGATTCTTGCCTTCAAACTAATGTCAAGGCTTCATATCACCATCCTGCAGAGAGAACTCAACACATTACAACTAATGACCAGGAGGGTGGTGTTACATGTTTGAACGAACAGACACCACCTTCAAATCAAGAAGGACTTAAATATGAACAAACAGGAGCAAGACCTAAAAATCCACATTATGATCTTGGTTCTTTTCTGTTCCCATTCAAGATGAAAGTAAGATCAATGACATGCTCTACCAGCCAGGGGCGTTTGAAGAGGAAATACTCCCCAGAACGGTAACCGGAGAACAGGAAGATTTGTTGGAATATAATTTCCATATGGACAAACTAAGAACCTCTAACATTGATGATATACAGGTAAATAACCTTGTAGTGAACCTCTCGAATTATGTTTTGAACAATGATAAGTATGAAGTTTTAAATAAGGGCTTGTCCTGTATATCAGCGGCTTCCATGGGTGTGAGTGACATGCTTTTAGATCTACACTTTTTTGCTCAGAATATTAGTTTAAAGGTATTGTTTGGCAACAGTAAGCCTGGATGGGGCATTTCCTTTTAGAAACCTAGTACTTTTAGCCCCCAGTTACCACCACTTATAGATACTTTTGTCCATGTTTGTGCGAATGATATTAGCCAGGCTTTGAATGGCCCACATAAGAAGTGGTTTTATAATTTACCTTTGCAGCAGCGTAGAGCTCTACAATCTTTGATGTGTAATAAGAACATTTGTATTAGACCAGCGAAAAAAGTGGGATGCTGTTGTCAGTGTGAATTTTGTGGACTATCACAAATCTATGTAATGCTTGTTAGATGACCAAACTGTTTTTCATAAGTGAAAAATGGTTCTCAGATTTAAAACTCCTACTTAATCCCATCGCATTACCCACCTCTCTCTCCACACTCCTCATGCCTCCCCGATATTCTCCTTCCTTCACAAGAAATAAATCTAAAGACACTGGGATGGCTAGAACTGCCCAACATCCTCAAACTCAACCAACTTACTGAGGCATTTAAAATTATTAAACATCCAGATAAAACCCTCACTGAACACCAGACTAATAGCTCACCCCCGGCTCAACCAGGCCTACCCAAGCCGAATTATATATACAATTACTTACTGTTTGGAGCTTTTCTCCTCGGGCCTCCACTGAAAATGGATATGTATCCAGTTGGACTAACCCGGTCAACAAATGTAAAATAAAATAAAATAAATAATAAATAAAATAAATAAAATGTCAATACATATGCTAAAGTGGACAGGATGCTTGTAAATAATATAATAAAACATGTACAAGATATGTTATATGACTTATTAATGAGTAGAGTCATCAATGAGCAAATGTATCATTTTTTTAATGTTTGAACATCCTATTTTACCTGTTTTTAAAGGTTTACCAAAAATACATAAGGATTCCGTGAATCCACCTATGTGCCCCATTGTTGCAGGGGCAGGGTGGATAATGGAACCTTTGTCAATGTTTGTGGACGATAGACTGAAGAAAGTTTTATCAACAGTGTCTACAGTTTTAAAGGATAGCAAACGTTTTCTTGGTGACTTATATAAATTTATGGAAACGGCTGGTGAGGCCTCTGACTGACTTTTAGGGACGTTGGATGTAAGAAATTTGTTCACTGCTATACCCAATGACTTTGGTACAAGAGCTGTTAGAGATAGATTATATGCTAACAGTGAATATAATCAGGATGTTATACTTCTCATTTGTATGTTATTAGAGATGATATTAGAGAACAACGTCCTTACTTTTTGTAATGATATTTATTTGCAGAAATGGGGTGTCGTAATGGGCACTCCATGTGCAAATTCATATGCTAATTTAGTGATGCATTATTGGGAGGACATGTTTGTTCATAAGAATAATGTGTACTGTGAACATGTTAAGTTTTATCGTTGTTTTCTTGTTGATATTTTTCTCTTGTAGGATGGCAGTGAAAAATTATTACAACAATTTGTATGTTATTTGGAGACAACTACCAATTTTTTAAGATTTACTATGATGGTGTCTCATACTGAAATTAATTTCTTGGATGTCTGTCTATATATGGGACCATCAGGTATTATTAATATGGAACTACACAGGAAGGTATGTTGGAAAAACAGTTTGCTTTCACATGGGAGTATGCACCCTAGACATATTTTCCCTAATATTACTAAAGGCCAGTTTATTCAAACCTTGAGGTTATGCACGAAGGATGATACCTATACATGAATGATCGGGTCACTTAGTGCACAATTTGCAGCTAGAGGTTATAAGAGGAAACAAGTTGATAGTATCAGAGGTGAAGTGGAATCCAATAGGTTTAAAACAGCAAAACCCTATTACTCAGGTGGACAGAGAGACGGAGCCACTACAGATCAAACTAAAGGGACATCCCCTCACCATAATTTGAGATTTGTTACCAAGTTTACAAATGATGTTGCCCGTATATAAAATATCATACATAAGAATTGGCAAATCCTGACAACTGATGCTAGAACAGCACTTGTAGGCAATGCACCCAGATTTAGTTATAAGAGCTGTAATAATTTAAAAGATTTACTTTGCAACCCAGGTTATTCATGACCCAGTGATGACATGAGAACAGCTACCTATCCATGTCGTAGGTGTAAAGCTTGTGGTGTCATCTCAAAACAACAGATATTTAAACACCCTTGCTTTGATTTTATCTTTAAGCAAAATTGCTAAGCTGATTGTTAAACATCACATGTGATTTATTTAGCAACCTTCGATGTATGTACGTGTTTCTATGTAGGCAAAACAGTAAAGAAATTCAAAGAAAGAATATTACATCATATGTATGATATTAGGTATAAGAATATGAAGAATGCACTGGCCAAACATATTGATGAAAACCACAGTATCTTTTAAAGCCTTACAGTGCTTAAAGAAGAACTTTAGAGGTGGGGATTTGGATAATCAGGTAGAACAAGCAGAGATGAAATGGATACTAAAGTTACAAGCAGAAAGACATCCAGGGATTAATGCTAGTATTTGTTTACAACCTGCCCTAAGTGGGCATACATTGAATTGTTGATTCTATTGGATGACAAATTGTCTTGTGATTGGTGTACTTCATTTTAAAAACATGATTTTTTTTATGTATGGATCTGAAGAAGCATAACACGCGAAAGCACTTATCCTTTGTTTTATTAATTATTTTTATTAAAGTTCACTTAGTTTATGCTAACAGCCATGGTAGCCTTGCTGATGTTTTCTGTGATTTTGTGGTGCTTTTCCAGCATTGGTTTTCGTTTGCTCATGGGCCATTTTAATTGTATAAACAAAAAAGTTGCACATGGAAAACTGACTTAGCATGAGCAACAGTAAAATTCTGTTTCTTTGAAGCTTACATTCCTTGAAAATGCACTGAAACTCACATTCATTGAAGATGCAACTACCCAGTAGTTTTAAAGATCTTTTTTGTTACCCAGTGAAAGAAAATGAATTAAAAGGCAAAATGACCCATTTCAGAACATTTTGATCAACTGTTGACCAAGCAGTCTGGTGGTCGGCGTAGAGGAATAAGGATCTACACTGAGAGTGTTCTAATTTCTACCCATATTCCAGAAATTTGCCAGTTCACTGGCTAGTTTAAATTTCAAATTCAAATTAACTGCAGGTATGGATGAAACTGAAAAAAAATCTGTTAGAACAGTTCACTTACCAATTAAAGTGTTGCAACAATGCATCTGAATTGGTACCTTTCTTGCTGTAACACCACTACAAAAATATATTTACACTTTCTCTGTAACAGCATGGTGGAATATTGGCTATTGTAGCCTCAAAGGTCCAGCGTTCAAGTCTGAATTTGAGCAATATTATTACTTAGACCACAATTTGGAAAGTCACCTGGAGAAAAGTTATTCACAAAACTAGACTATGCAACATGAAACCAGCTGTCTACTTTAATCAGTAAACAAAACACAATAAAAATGGTTGAAACCAAACTAGAACACCTTCTCCTTCTCAAGGCTAGTGCACATAACTGTTTTAGGTATGCCGGATGAAAAAATATGCTCTAAATAGTCAGTAATCACCAACTCTCATGACCTTTCTACCATATAAGCTATATCCCCTGCCACATGCATGCACATACATAAGTAGTATTTACCAATAGTTCATTGAATCCCTTCTTAATCTCTTAAGACTCCCTTGCTAGATGTGTGCTTAAATTATCTGAATTTATTCCATAATATACTGCTACCACTATAATATCCACCCAAGATCACTTGCACACTGTCTGACTCTTCTATTCTAATTTAATGAACTAGTATAAGCCTCGTTAAAAAAAAACACATAGACACACACACCTTTCAAAGGAGTAAAGCAAAGCAACATGAAGGATTAAGGCAAAGCAGCATGAATACCTGCTGAACACTCAGCTAGCATCTTGGCTTATGGTAGCAATGTTCCAAGTTCTAAACGCAGTAATAGTTCCTGGTAGCTACACACTTTCAAAGGAGTAAAGCAAAGCAGCATGAGTACCAGCTGAATACTCCATTCAATTCTTGGCTTATGGTAGCAAAGTTCTAAGTTCCAAATGCAGAGATAGTTCCTGGTAGAAAACGGATATCTGAGAATTCAAATTCTGACACATGCAGAGACCGTAAAGTGAGTGCATCCATCCCGTGCATGTGTGTGCTGTACTAAAGACACACAGACACAAGTCCATCCATGCAGAAGGGTCTACCTGATAACGCCGAAAGCTTGAAACGCCGACGATGAGAAGACCGACACTTGAAGATCGACAATGAAGATGACCGACAGTTGAGAATCCCGACGCTGAGAACACCGACATGTCAAACAAGCGCTATTGGGTAAGTATGCGGTAGTGACGGATATCAGGGTTAGGGTGCTGGTAAGGTAAGTGTGCAATAGCGATGGTTTGTAGAGTTAGGGGCGGGTTAAGTGTGTTAGGGTTAGGGCGAGGGTCAGGAGAGTGTGCAATAGTGACAGATGTTAGGGATAGGGGCAGGTTAAGTGAGTTAGGGTTAGGGAGCGGGTTAGGTGAGTGTGCGATAGTGACGGACCTTAGGGTTAGGGTTTGGATTAAGGTTAGTGCATAGATAGTTATGTATGTAAGGTTCAGTGTAGGTTTGTAAGGTTTTTGGTGTGCTTGTGTTGTGTGTGTGCTTTTTGGACAGGGGATTTGTTTTGTTTGTTGACTGTCGGGATTGTGGTTTGTCGGGTATGTGACATTTCATGTTTCTGAACTTTCGGTTTTGTGGTATTGGTGATTTTGTTGTCGGTGTTTTAGCGCATCAGTGTTGTCAGGTAGACCCATACAGAAGACATAGTAATTTTTTTTAATTGCTTGCTTAATTAATTAATTAATTAATTTTTAATTGCTTCATTAATTAAAATTATATGTTGGGGCAGTCAGCCCCCCTAGCCAGCTGGCCCTAGGCCGCTGCTTAGGTAGCTTAGTGCTGGATCAGTCTCTGAGCAAGGGTGTGAAAATTTCATTGGATGCCGGATCCGATCTCGGGATCGAGGCGGATCGAGCGGAGCAGGCTCCTCCCTCCTGGCTCCTCCCTCTTACCCGCAACCCCTTGCCACCCCCTGACCCCTGACAGATTGAGTTTGCCTCAAAATACTGGCCACAGTATACTAAAACAGCATAAATACTCGCTCTATAAAGGAAGGGATGGAGGGGGATAGTTACATCCGAGATCCGACCTAAGTCACCCACTCAGATGGAGTATTCTCTTGAGTAATCTGAAAGTAAACAGACTTCTTTCGTCTGCACAACCTGTGGACAGGTCCTAGAATCTCCTGAATCTCCTTCAAGGCCATGGGAAGGATGTTCCGAACCATGCTGAGCCAAGGATGCTCTTCCTATAGAAACAACATGAAACTTGTAATGAGTAATAAAAAAGAAAAGCGAGGCCAAGTAGCTGCCAGCGCGGAATGTCATCAACGAAACCACGGGACTTAAAGGCGGCTGGCGAAACTGCCCTGAACGAATGACCGTAACCCTCTGAGGGCGGTCTGTCTGAAGTCTGGTATGGAAGTGTCATATGCCTGCAGAATGCAGTAGATAGAGTTTTAGATAGACTGCTTTACCCAAATTGAGCAAAGGAAGCGAACAGCTGATCTGATTTCCTGCTGATTGTGGCCAGCTGTAATGTTAATATAAAACGTATAAGTCTATGAACATCTCAATGAATGCAATTTTTTGTTTGAATACTTTGGAAAAAGACAGAAAAGACAGGCACATTGAGATTGACTGGTTAATTGGATTCAGAAGGAAAGAAGAAAGATGGATTGGTCTAGAGCACACATCAGGGAAGAAAGAAGAAAAAAGGAGGTTTGACACATAGAGCCTTGAAGAAGCTCAGACACCCTTCTGGCTGCTGATAGGCTGCAGAAGGCAGTCTTCAGGAAAGAGGTTTTTTATCAGCAGAAGCTGCAGGCTCCGAGGGAGGAGGCAATGGGGCCTGCAGGACTAAGAAGACAAGTCAGGTGGTACAACCCCTTTGACTGGAGGCCTTAAAAAAAAAACTCCTTTAATGCTTTATAATTTACATCATATAAAGAGACTGTGTCTGGCCAATGTGATAATGCGAGATGTAACCAATTGTACCTTGTCCGTGGGAAGAACTGGGCTTTGATGAAAAGGTCTGTTAGAAAATGTCCTGCTGCTTGTTGATATACCAGACACGGACATGTTGTCAACTAGGAGCACCGCCCTCATTTTCAGGACAGGACATATGCAATAGTCTCTGTTTCAGGGATTGCCTTGGACAATCTTTCCGCCAAGAATACCCCCCACCACTGTGGCAAGTATGTCATCTGGCCGGGCTCGGCGAGAAATGCAAGCGCAAAAGGCGTTGTGGCTAGGGGCTCCGGAAAAAAAGCCACCACAGAAGGGGTCCCTGCTCTGCTGACCGGAGAGCGAGGCGCACGCTAATAAAGAGAGACCACTGAACTTGAAGGGTCCATTGAAGAACCGCATGCGTCGCGGGCATGAGAACTGTCATGGAGCTGCCATAGAACCTAGGGCCCTCAGGACCCGGAAGCTGCAACTGGAGATGGTTGAAGGATTGCTGTCACATGACACCTCAGGCTGGCGGTACGGTCTGGGGTGAGAAGAGCTCGCATTGATCTAGTGTCTAGTCTTCCTCCTGAAATCTTTAATTTGAGTTGGATTCAGAAAGATTTCTCCCAGTTGTGAGATGCCCAGTTCTTTGGTTGCTAGCTGAGGAAGTAAATCTGGCTGAGCACAGAAGATGCCTTGATGATTGAAGGAGGGAGCCAGTCGTCCAGATGCGGAAGCCTGTAATCCCTGGAGCCTCAGGTGGGCGCTACCACCGCTAACACCGTAAACACCCTGGGGGCTGAGGGTGAGACCAAAGGGAGGGACCTGAACTGATAATGAACTGCTCCCAGCGAGCTCCGAACCTCCTGGATCGTCCGCCTCCATCCGAAGATGTGGTAGTCGCATCACAGTCTATAGACACATCCAGTCGTTCTCCCTCAAAAGGGGAATTATAGATTGCATTGCAGGGTGACCATCCGAACTTTGCAACAGGTTCAACCATCAAGGTCTAAGAATTGGTCTTAAGTCCCCGTCTTCTTTGGCACCAAAAAAACCTGGGTAAAACCCTAATCCGGCAGTCTGGGATGCGCTGGATGGCTCTTTTTCCCCTGTAGCTGCTGGATTTAGGTAGCTGCCGCCTCCTTTACAGTCCGAATTGGAACATCCTGGGAGGCCCTTTGATTGGTTTGACATCTTGGGGGTACAGTGAATATCCTCTGGATGTAAGGCAAACGCAACTGTCTGTTGTTATGGACTCCCAAAGTCAGGTGCATGAAAACCGCCCCCGACTGCCTCAGCGCGGACAGAACCTTCCTTCTGGGCTGCTGCGTCTGTCTCTCAGAAGGTTCTCTGGACAAAAAAGCAGGAGCCCCCTACCTCTGTGCGGCGACCTCCCGTCCTCCTCTCTGCCACGGAAGGACTAGTTATCCGGAGCAGAGTTGGGACTGGACCGACTTCGGAACCACAACTTCTTCTGAGGCTTTTGGTGCCTAGAGAAGGACCAGGGGGGAGCTGAGAAGCGGACTCCGAGGGCAGACAGCGTCTTCCCGATACTATTCGCTCTGGACTAATGTCTCGCTGGTTGTCTTGCCAAGCAAGAGCAGAACCGCAAAAAGGGGCGATTTGAAGTCGCCTTGAGGGCTCAACAAAATTGAAATGAAGACCAGGCCTATAACCTCAAGGCCTGCTCCTGCTCCGCTTCAGCTCCTCAGGGCTCCTGACTCCCAGCCGAGCAGCATGCACAGATGTATTGGATACAGATCAGGATTGGGGTTGGTGGAGTGGGTGGGTTTATCCTCACTTTAGATGGGGAGAGGGGAGATGCAAGCGTATTCTTTAATCCCGGATCTCGCTGCATCCCTAATGACGTAATATACCATGTAGTTCAAGCGCTCTCTCAAAACTGCCTCCCATCGCAAAACTTCGAACGGGACGATGATCCAGCGAGCGACGGAGGGACCCCCAGGATGGGCCGGAGGGACTCTCCTGGGCCAATTCCTCTTGCCAGCTGCATGGCATCCAGTGGCATCTGCTGGGGACCCTGCTCAGTAGGTGCGGTCTGATGGAGGAGAAGAATGCGATCCCGGGCGCTTAGGAATAGGCTCGGATGGTGTCCGGATCCTTCACGCCAGCATAGAGGGAAGATCAAGAGGGTGTAGAGGGACTTAAGAGAATAAGTGCCCTCGAATGCCTCCAGAACACAGACTCGTCTCCGAGAAGCGGGGCAGACCACCCCCTGATCCTTAACATCTCCATGATGTCTCCGATGGCGTCCTCAGGGGTGACCTGGGGCCTTCAAGTCTCCAGTCCGTGTCTTCAGTGGCGGACCAGAAGTCCATGTGCCTCCTCTTGCACTTGCGCTTCATCGTACTTCATCGGGGGCTGTCGAGGAGTGC
This sequence comes from Protopterus annectens, assembly GCF_019279795.1. Classification (NCBI taxonomy): domain Eukaryota; kingdom Metazoa; phylum Chordata; order Ceratodontiformes; family Protopteridae; genus Protopterus; species Protopterus annectens. The sequence continues at coordinate 973,928,710 of NC_056744.1, forward strand.
TCTTCAGCAGATGGATGTTCCAAGGTGGGACATTGAGACACCGAGGCAGACTGTTGGTGGACCCGGCTGGTGGGGGCCTGGCCCAACTGCAATGGAGTGCGGGGATGGAGCCACGTGGCAGGGACGAGGTCCGGATGTCCCTCCGACAGTGCCCGCTTTCCATAGCGTTGAAAGCAGGGGCCAGCTTCTCATCCTCCGAGCCGGCGGAGTCGGATCGGCGATCCGGCGTGCGGTTCCGGGCGAAAGCATCGGATCGAGAGACCAGAGACCAGTGTGCTCGACCGAAGCCCACCCGAGGCTCCCTGGTCCGGATCGAGCTCCGGCGGCTGGCGGGCCGGGTCCGTACAGAAGCACTCAAGGATGGGGAGCCGGATCCGAGGTGCATGACCTGCCGAGATCGACCCACCACCTCCGAAATCTGCCGCAGGCGCGGAGAAGCTCGAACCGTGTGGTGTGGGAGGAATGAAGCGAAAAAGGGGGCTTACTCGATTCAGAAATAGGGGCACTCATTGCATTTGGGCATTGGGCCTGGATGAGCTTCGCCTCATCATATCAATATCCAGCAGAAACTCATTGAAAGAGGCCACCGAGCGGACCTGAAACCGTCTCGAGGACCTCCTGAGGTGACCTCCTGGAAGAAGAGAACCGAGGGAGAACCGGGGGAGGAGAAAGGGAGGGGAAGGAGGAGGAGGCTAGAAGGCACAGGGGCTTAGATGGAGGGAGCGAAACTGAGCTTGACTCCCTCTGGTGCTTCTCCCTGTTCTCCTCTTCTGTCTCTCCTAGAAGAATCCCTCCCTCCGCAACTTTAAGTGTTGAGTCCCAGCAGGAGGGAGAGGGCACAACAACAGGTTGCTGACTGGTGGTGCAGAGGCAGGCAGAGGTCTGGGTAAAAAGACCGCCAGAACCAACCGACCTCCGTTTCCCTTAAAGCCCGGGGTTGAACCCTGCGCAAATGGTACAACCAGAAGACAGGTGTTCAACTTCAAGCATTCTTGTACCGAGAGTGTGGCCATCTACAGGGGACAACATGGCCGACTCGAAACAAAAAAAAAAAAACAGCAGGGGCTTCAGACCACTAACCTAACACACACACCACACAAACACAAACACGAAAACCGAGAAAAATTAACTAACTAGGAGGAAAGCCTTTACCACACAAACTCTACTATAATAAATAACAAAAAAAGAATTTCAACAATTTTCCTGTCAGAAAAACTACACTTATCTCAAACCACATGGGAGCTCTAGAATTCCGTTCTTCTTGGCGGCAAGCAAAAAATCTGAGGTCAATCGCTTGGCAAGGGGGGAGTTATGGGTGAAGTAGGAGCTAGGAGCTCGGGCTAAGCTTTTGATTTACGGCTCGATCCCGAGAGATCGGGATCCGGTACAGGTTTGCAGGCAGATGAAGTCTGCCTACTTCAGATTTTAAGTTATTATGAAAGACTAAAATATCTGAAGTTGTACAGAGTCTCATATAGATATTTAAGAGGAGACCTTATTTAGGTATGTAGGGCATTTAGAGACAACTACCTCTGGGAATGTTTGGGGTTATCAAAAAGGAGTAGAGGGTCATCAGGCAACGTGTGCATAAGATTCTGTAGGAATGCACTAATTAGTTCTCTGAAGAAGTAGCTGATACATGGAATAGACTACCAAATTATACTAAAGCAAGCACTAGTTTAGATATTTTAAGAGCAGCCTGGACACTTATTATGAGAACAACTGTTTAGGTATATTGGCAGCCTAGAAGGGCATTATTGCCCATGCCTGAAATTTTTGTATGTATGTATTCCATATATGTCATATATTTCCAAGCTTCTTTTGCCGTTTTCAGCCCTCTTTCTGTGGACATCCTTCTTGTCACCCAGGGAACATTTGTGGGTTGGTCCCCCCCCAGAAGGTTGTGGTTAATTTCATTATCGAGTAACCATGGACAATAAGGGATGTGTGAAGAGAAGCTTGCTTCCTTTGTGTCAGCTGTAGCACTTCCCTTGACAGACATGGTTCTGTAGTACTGTCATGGGCATCCAGCTCCACTCCCCAACCCATGACCTTTGTCATGGTCTAGTTACAGTGGTCATGTCTCATGAAGGTTACATCAGAGACTACTGGCAGTGACATTTGTTGTGTTGCATAAATATTGTAAAACTTCCGGAGTGACATTTATAGATATTTTCATCTGTTTATGGTGATGGAGTTCTGTATCACTTCTGCTGACACTCAGATCATGAAGGCAGTCCTACTCACAGCAAACATAAAATAATTACTTTAAAAACAGTTTCACATTTCCTGGAAATTAAATGAAGAATATTTGAAAGTGAAATTATGCGTTTCTTTTTACTTAAGTACTGAGTGGCTGTAGAAGAAGTTGCAGTAACGTCTGTTGCAACAAATCAATATTTATAGAGTAATCTCAGAGTAACACTTACTACAGTTTGTAACACTACATTAATAATAAAGGCAGTTTCAGTGACTAGCAGTAAATGCTTTTATTGTACAGCGATATTGCACAGCTGGAATCCTTTTTTATTAAGGTTTTACGAAGTGTTTTTCCTGAATAATACTTTTAGACAAATCTTATTCGGTTTCTGGAAAGTATGCTGTCAGCACATTCTATAACTGCCTGCCATCGGTGATCTCATTTCCCCACACAATTATAGTTTTTAAAGCTGAGTCAGCATAGCTGAATTTCTATACTACTATTATGTTTTAAAACGTGTTGTTATTATGTTTTAATACTGATACGGAATGGAGTCAAAGTGCATATTAGCTGTGAGCTCCCTGGTAGTTTAAAAGTGACAGAAGTCTTTATTAAAGAAGAGAACTGACAATTTAATATTTTTTCAACAGGCAGACATGCCACCATTATTTCATTGCATTGACCAGTTCTGCTGTTCCTTTATTATTATTTTTTTTAAAGTGCTGATGAGTTCTGGAAGTAGAATGCATGTTTACATAATATCAGGCTACTCAATCAATGAAAGCAGCACTTTTTCAAGTGCTGTCTGGTTACTGAATCCTTATGCATTTGTCTGTACAGAACAGATCATGCCATTCTGAATATGGAAATCATTGTTTTTAATGTTCAGTACTTGAAAAGGTTAATGTACTGATCTGTTTCAGGCACCAAGTTAGAAAGTTCACACACACACACACACACACACACACACACACACACACACACACACACACACACACACACACGCACACGCACGCACACACACACAGAAAGTGTGACACCTCACGTATAGCAAGTTTGTAGAAAAGAGAAGACAAAATATAATTGCATGTGTTGTTAGAAAATATGACTTGAAGGCTGCAGTCTAAGAATATATATAGTATGTCTTGACCTAGAAAACTGCACATCTACAAGTCGGAAAAAGTCCTATAAATACATTGTCTGGGATGTAGATGGATGGTATCCCTACTGAATGATTTAATGTATTTAATATTTCTGGACTAGTACTGCACTAAAGATAGTTATTTTCTCTGGTTGCTATAGACATGTGAGATCATATCAGTCAATTGTTGCAGGCCCACTCAAGCACCAAAGAAATGTGAATTATTATCCCACCCATCCCTTAAACACAAGTACCATCCTCTTTTACCCATCTGAGAATATGACTGTGGTGTGCTGCAGTGTGCCGTTTACTTTTTTTTTTTTTGACATTTACATAAACAGTATAAGACAACTGTAAGCATATGCTCGATTAGGTCAAGGATAGTTCCTTGATAGGCAAGAGTTATGCTGGAGCAGACATTGATATGTTTAAGTGTGCTAAGCAGGTCTAGAGCTGGGATATAAGTAAAAGGCATGCATGTATCGGCTGAAATAAACAAAACTGCAAAGAGAAAGGTTGACTTTGTGACTTTGCCTTCCGGGCTTAATACCTTATCTTGGCAGTTTTCAAATCCATATGCATTGTTTAACATGCTGTTACATCTCTCACTTTTGGTGAGAGTTCCTTCAGAGAATTAGGCTTGCACTGTATAGATGCAACCTACACATGCAGCAGGTCATGCATGTAACTGTGTGTATCAGCTGTTCCACATGTGCAGCTTACTGCACTCAGAGACATATGACCCATGCATGCAGCTTTATGCAGCAGCTGCTCCACATGTGCTACTTACTGCACTCAGAGACGTGACCCATGCGTGCAGCTTTATGCAGCAGCTGCTCCACATGTGCTACTTACTGCACTCAGAGACATATGACCCATGCATGTAGCTTTGTGCAGCAGCTGTTTCACATATATTTCTCAATGCATGCAGAAACATAGGCAAGGCACATTTCCCTCGGTAATTACTGCTACCTCATCTACTTCTTTCTTCTTAAATTGTAGCTGTAATACAAGTTTAGGACTCTCGAGGTCATGTGATTTGTACATGTGCAAACCTCCACCAGGTAATCTAGAAAACTGATGACTAGAAGCAGGATCTGGATTTATTCTGCCATGGGTCCTTTTCAGGAGCTCTAAAAAAGAACACTATCAAGACTCACCCCAGTTAATGTGTTCCATCCCCACTTAGGCTGAATGAAAATTCAACTGACAACCAGCTGCAGTTTAACAATACTATTAAGTGCTGAATCCAGTCATAGCATTCCCATGGAAGAAACACACAGGCTTTGTCTTATTGGCCACCACCAAGTATTTTGGGGCTCACATAAGCACGCTGTCCCTATTTCTATCTTTACTTTGCATTCAACAAATTCTATTACTGGCTACAGGTGCTATGAAGTGATTTTGCTGTGTAACTTTTCACACATTTGTGTTTTTTTAATTATGCATTTCAGCCTGAGAAACACCAAGTTACATTCATGAAGCATCCACAGAAAACAATGCTGCAAGTTTCACTTCACAATGCCAAACATTTTTACTCAACTCCTTCAGCCACAGCATCATTAGCTGAACATGAGTGCACAGTATCATAGAACAGAGCTTCATTTCTGCACCACTGGACCAGCTTTCAAAGTACTGAAAGTTGCCAGAGTTTTGTGGCTGCATTTTCCATATTTTATGCAGGCCTATTCTTTAGAGTCCTGACTGGAACTTCTCCTATTAACTGTAACTAACACTTTCTGTCATGACTGCGTCGATTAATGCATTTACCGTTACTCGATGTATAATTAGCAAGCAGCACTGTTGCTTTCCACATTACTTTCACAGATTTTTAACAGGTTATTGTGGACTCATCACTTGTGAGGTGGTAAGTAGGAACTGGGTGCAGTGCCTGCAGGATAGTAGGCCTGAGTAAGAAAAACTCATACAGCTTAGACCCTGACATTGAAAATTAAACTTTAAACGATGGTTCATTAGCAGAGACGGATGGAGTCCAGACTGCAACCCTAGTGACTTGGGTTTTAATAGCATGTTTGAGTTACTAAGTAGATCCTCTTATTCATGTGAGAATCACACAGTGCAATAGAAACTTTTGCGATAAGAAATTATTCAGCTGCTGAAAATTATAGATACGGTAAACTGTGGTAATATGTAGTAGAACAGCCTGACTAATATGAAATTATGAATATATGTCCATTGTATGTGTTATTGTATATATGTATGTATATGTATTGTCAATTTGAGCCTGATGCACGCAATTTCATTTAAATTGCACTTGTGTAGGTTAAATGACAATAAGGTTTGACTTTGACTTTGAGTGCTGAAGGAGCCAGCTAGAAATGAAGGGAGTGAATGGCTAAGGCTGGCTCATCCGTTCCAGGCAGAGGGAGCTGCTTTGGCAGTAAGATTGGCCCAGAACAGATGATTTGGCCTGCTGAAGCAGGAGAATTGTGCTGTAGCTGGATTTCAGTGTATGGCTGTAAGAATGTACTCCAGTAGGCCATCACTACCGACTACACTGTGATGATGCACCTATCAACCACCATGAAGAAGTAGTTTGAAGCATTAACTCTTCTCGATGCTGTCCATACTCCCTGACTCTCTTGTTCCCCTCCTGGAGTTTTTAAACATATGGAGAGGGAGCAGCAAGTGGCAAAATGAGGCAGAAAAATATGATTGCAAAAGAAGGGAAAAGGGGTCCAAAATATAGCTTTACAGTTCGAGAAATTGTGGAAGATAGTTTGAAAATGGTAACAAGCTTTTTATCTTTTGAAGAGGAGTAAGCAGAAGAATAATGAAGCGAGACAATGCTTGTGGGTTTAGGGAGTCAAAGAATGAAGCCAGGACTGCATTTTTTGTATCCATAGTGGAAGAAGAAACCACGTGTTTTTCAAATATCTTTGTACCTTCTAGCCTGCAGAAGAGAGCATAAAAGCACCAGCTAAGTCTAGATACACAGGCAGCCTACACATTTAGAATGATCCAGTTCATCCTTATCAAACCTTCGACTTGTACCACAGGTTCACATCAGTTCAGCACCAAAAACTTTCTGTGGCTCTAGCTTGTTCCCTCCTCCCACAGTGCTTTGTGCTTGCCTTCTCTCTTTAGATTTCTGAATATGTAGCTCAGGACCTCAGCACTGGACAACATATCAATTTGTAGAAGAACCCTTCCACCAGGCCTTATTTTGTAAGAAAAGGAAGGGGGAAGATGGGAGGGTTTATTGAAGAAGATAAATGTGGATGACCTCTAGATATACTGCTATGTTAGGTACATACCTTTTATACCCAGGAAGCTGCAGTACATCCTTTCCAACCTCTAAAACTGAGTCCCAGTAACACTTCTGGGTGGCTAAGATAGTATCCCATGTAATATTATGTCCCTAAAGGAAGACCTTTTTTTGGACACCTCATCCAACTTACAGTATCTTGTGAAAATATTCAGAGAAGACCAAGTCGCAACTACACAAATTTCAGCTGTTGACGCATTTGCAAACAAAGCTTTGGTGGTAGCCAAAGCCCTAACATAATGAGCTTTTGGGGGTGTTGGCAGTTCTTTGTCATACTTTTCAGACAGAATTTTTTTACAGATTTTTTCCTGCTGTTTCTTCCCCTACTTATTTCCAACCATCAGCTCCTCACCTATTCATTCCCACTTTCACCAGGTAATAGCTAAATGCATGGAGCTGTTACTTAAGCAGCCATCAGGGTTTTTTTCTTATTTCAGTTCTACCCCATGACACATGACCTGTAACATGTTCCAAGATTTGGCATCCTATCTGCATCAGCAAGGGCATGTCTCTCATTTTCTTATGTGACATTACCAAGACAGCCTTGCTGTCCAGGAGTGAGTGTTCCCATGTGGTCTCCACTCTTCTCTGAGAACTCTATCATGAGACCATCTACCACAAATACATGCTTCCACATCCTCCCTAAAGAGCAGTGGTCTGGCAATGCAGTGTAATTCCTCCTTTCATCCTGCCAGCACAAGCAGGTGCTTGAGCTGCTAACTGAAGTCAAGTTGTTTGGGTCATAGTCAGAGCTTTAGCCCTCTATACCAACAGACCTGGCTGTACCAAAACTTAATGCATTTAGTGAGCCGCCTGCAACAGTAACTTGGATATCTTCTGCAACAAATTCTTATATGCAAAAGAAACAAACATTTAATTGGTAGGGATAGTTAAAGTGAGGATTGAAGCTGGAAGAGCCTGTCTAAAGGGGGGGGGGGGTGGAGTTGGATGTATCCATCCACCGTCACAGATGTTCCTCACAAGAATTAGTAATCCTGACTTGAGAAGTCAGAGAATGTGATACCTATCACTGATATGTTTTGTGGGTTCTCTAAAGCACCCTCATGTGGAATCTTGCATGAAGCACTAAAAGTATGTCAGTTGTCATTAAGATTAATCCTTTGAGATATAACTGAGCTGGTATCAAACATTGCAGAATCCCCGAATGACTTAGCCATCCTGCAGAAAGGTTTGTCCCAAAGAAATAACTTCTGCCAAAATCACAGGCTGAAACTAAATGCCAAAAAATGCATTACTGTATCCTTTGGGAAGTCATTTACCCCGGGAACTACCACATTGACAATATAACCCTTAGAGTTGACCCAGTTGTTTGGGATATGGGAACTTATTTGGACAATGACCTAACTTTTGACCAACATGTGTCTATTTTTGTAAGAAAGTCCTTGTATATTGTACAGGTTATAAACAAAAGGACTGTGTCCAGATCTAAGGATGTCATTGTCCCCCTTTACTTAGTCCTCGTTACGCCAGTCATTGAATGTAATGCCCTGTTTGGCATTTATCTGTCCAAACACATGCAACAGCTGGAATGCCTACAGAGAAACCTTACTAACAGGATACAAGGCTTAAACAACATGTCCTACATGGACCGACTCAAAGCCTGTCACTAAACTTGGTATCCTACAGACTGCTAAGAGGTGACCTGTGTCTAGCATACAAGGCATCCTGTGACCCATTACTGATGGATTTACTGCGTAACAGCAAGTCAAATGGCATCAGAAATACTCAGTCTAGGCATCTAAACTATTTGGCAACATCAACAGAATGGTTTGGAGTGATAAGTGTATCTCACAGAGGATACCACTGGTGTGGAACTGACTCCCTCTCTATGTAAAACAAAGTTCATTCCTGTCCATATTCAACAGCAATTTAGATGTAAGGATGGGAAGTAAGAAAAATATCCCAGGACTGCCTCCTGTACTACTAATGAACAGAGGGAGCTCCTAAATTCTTTATCCCATGCATGGGTCCCCTCAAATTATCTATGGTATGATCTCAGTTTTTCTCATTAGGGTAATATATAGTTATTGACCGTGGGATGGGTAAGGCAAATCTATAAGTAAATGAAATAGGTTATTTCAAGCAGAAAAAAATGGAAACTGACTAGGCTTAATATGGCCCACAACAGCATCTAGCCTAGTACTTACCTATGAATCTGTGAACCTGTAAAGTAGCTGTTTTCCTTTCCTTCTGATGCTCTCCTCTAACAGGGTGAGATGTTGGACAGTGAAAGGGAGTGTAATTTCTGAGATGTGTGGAATGTGGCCTTGTAGCTTCTGAATATGTTGTCCCTATCTGATGGCCATCCAAGCAGGGAGTTGGAGGGATAGGTGATCCCCTATATGCCTCCAGAAGTGGATAATTGGGCAAGCCTTCAGGGGTTCTGCTGAGATTGTCCATTAGATGGGAAATCTTGAGTCTCATTGTTCTGACACTTATTCCTGCCTGTGGGCAGGTATCTTCTAAAAAGATCCATGACCACATTGATCCTGCCACACTGTTTGTTCTACTGCTGGAAACTACACTTGAACTACATTTACTTAGGACTTTTCTGGATCCTAGCTGAAGTCCCATATGGCATCTGGAGATAGACACCTACAGCAATGAGAAACTTTCCGTAGTTCTCTTTTCTTGGAGGTTTACTATCACCTGTGGCCTGAAAATGTTAGAAGCATTAAATATAGCATTCAATAAGGATGCTTTGAAATTCTAGGTAAAATCAATTATTTACATCCATCTATGGTCACAGACCATAACACTGATGCCTGCTGCCCTAGGAACTCCATTCACAGCATTATATGCCAGGTGCATGGAAAAGTTAAAAACTGGCATCATCGTTGCTGGCTAGGACATTAGTTGTGCTTTAATTTCTTGGTGATCTTCTGGCAACTGTTGCAACATCTTGTGAAATTCTGCTGCAAGATCACACAGGAATCTTAACATATATAACAAGCAATTAAGCACTTTTGCTACAAATGTGTAAGACACAAACACACATTTTCCATACTGATTAAGACCCCTTGATTTTTTTATTTGGGGTTGATTGCTGAATTATAGGAAGTTGGCTCTCTTCTGAGGGATGTCTCAACAATGACAGAGTCTGTAATGGGTGATTTTACCTTTGTATCCCAGTTCACATGTGGCTGGAGGATGCAGTTATGTGGTTAGGTCTTGTAGGAATTCAGGACACCACACCAAAATCCCTTCCAAGGCTCCCAGATCAAGACTAACATTTTGTCCAACCAGGTTGGCTACCACTCAGGTAGGGATTCTTAATGATTCTTCAATGGCAATCCTTGTGACTGCTGTTGCTGCAAACACATATTGCTAAAAAACATTTTTGTGATAAAAAAAAGTTGCTTTTGCATGGGGGCAAATCTTTATAATAATGTTGACGGCAGAAATAGTTGACACTCAAAACATTAATCAGACAACACTGAACGTCTGGAACATCAGAAAACATAAAATAAACCATTAACATATTTTATGGGAGGCGACAAGCCCCCTGTACCCACCACATCCCTAGTCCTTATATATAACAATTCTGATTTCACACTATAGTGTGATCTCATGCAAAAGGCTACTTCAACAGTTTGGTGTTCAGTGCATTCAGTGTTGTCATGTTGCTATTTTGAGTGTCAACTATTTCTGCAGTCTACATTTTAAAGTAGAGCCATGGGCACAGGAGACAGATCCCCTCCTCCCCACCAACTTATATATGTTAACAACATAGTCACAAACCAGAAGGGAAAAAAGCAATCTCAATGATCACTGAAAGTGTTTTTCAGTGATATGGATTCACATTAATGACTCTTCCAAAGACTGACATTGGTGAGTCATCTTGCTCCCCCTTCTCCCAGGAAGTTGAAGTGGGAGAGGAAGGTCTCCTAAAGAATCCCTTTTTAGAGATGAGGGGGTATGAGAGGACAAACCTCCCTTTTTAGAGATGAGGGGGTATGAGAGGACAAACCTCCCTTTTTACTTATTAATTCTAGTACTTCCACAAAGTTGAAGTTGCCATGGAGGGTGATACAGAATTGCTCTCATTCCATCTTCATTGTACAGAATGAGGGTCTCTAGAAGGCAGTCAAGATGCTTCCTCTTGGGTCTGCATTTCTTTGTGCTCTTTGATGGGATGATTCACAAGGGTGAGAAGGCTGAAGAAGAACTAGGTCTATGTCGACAGGCTCTATGAAGGTCTTCTGTTTATCTTTTTCTTGACTCACAGGAAGCCTTAGGCTCAGAATGATATGGGTCATGAGTGGAAACTTACATATTAGCCAATGTCCAGGGATGTTCCTACTCATTTGGATACAACCTCAGTGACAGAGATGATGCTTGAACTCTGGCTGGCATCAACAGTTTTGATTTCAAGAGCCCTGCACCAAATGGTGCCAACTGCAAATTGGAAACTGGCCCAAAACCCATTGACACTAGACCCATTATGAAAGCCCTCAGTAATTACAGCCTGAAGGCTGATGACACCAAGGTGTAGAGTGGAACTGCCATCACTTGTGCCTACAGTGGTCTCAAGCTATTGACCCTGATACCTGGAGGTGAAGAGGTCACAGGCACCAAGGGTATCAACACTGAAACAACTGGTGCTGAAGGCAGAACTGATGTTAAATGTAAAAACCTTTGTAAGCCAACCACGTTGATATCAGCTGATACTGAGAGATCTGTTAATTTCCACAGTGACATAGGTTGGAGCCCACCAAATTCCTTGGTGACTGGCAACAAAACTAAGCCTGATGAGGATGAGGATAAAGCTGAAGTTGGAGGATCCTGATCTTACCTAGAAGTAGATGGGATGCAGGATAAGACCAACCTTTACCTGAACCTGCAACAAAGTCTTCATCATTGGGGAGTATTTGAGTTTCATTATAACATTAAATGGGATGAGACAGAATGGACAGTCCTAAGTAAAGGAGGCATGGAAGAAGTCTAGCAATCTTTTTCCCTAGGAATAACACTTTTTTTCTCAATCTAAAATAAATGTAGATGCAACAGCTGAAGGAGTAGATTCCGTGTACTCTCTTCTTGTTTTTTTTTTTTTTTTTTTTTTGCAGTGACAGGAGATCTGGACTGGGAGCAGGGAAGTTTTGTTAACAGTTGCTATCCTGAGTGTTAAAGAGAGACTGGTGGAGTTACAGGAAATGCTGCTTTGTTGCTCCAAAAAAAAAAGACTAACAATCTTGTGACTGGTACCTGTGAGTACTGATTTTATTCTGGCTAATTGTTTTGGTGAAGACCAATATGCTGAGTTAGAAAGAAAAGCCATGGAGGAAACAGTTGTGGAAAGACTCTTCTGTGAACAGATTGGTTGTGTGTTCCTGCTATTCCCCTCATTTATTGCATGGTATTGAATATACATTTATCCTTGTAAATAAACCTCACCCGCAAGGTAGAAAATGGCTGCAAAGACTGTTTTTTTTTAAATTGCAAAGACTGAAGATTACTGCAGTACGGTAATGTTTTTGTTACAGTATAAATCTTAGACCTGGTAAATCTCATCCCCAGATACTTATATTAAGTTTGTCCAAGGGATTATTGGTGAACCCAGTTATCTCTAGACAGACTCCCTGTGCTCCACAATCTGAAGTTATTAAATTGCTATACGTCACCTTCCATGACCAAGAACCACAAAAGCTTTCTAAATGTGCTTTTGTGCTACCTATAAATAAAACTACATTTTTACAACTGGCAAACCTGAATGACAAACTTTGGGGTTCCTAGACTTAGTAAATTCTAACTCCCTTGTGCAGATAGTTAACTACCCCATTAAGGGTCAAAATCTTTGAGACTGCATCCTCACTAGCATTGCCCCTACTTGCACTTTACTTTTATCTATCATAAACCAAGTGGTCCCAATCAGAATAAAATATATTGGGAACACAAAGGTAGACAACCTTGGTGGGATGCTAGTGTTGATAAGCTCTATAATAAAATAAAAATAATCTGCTTAGGTCCTATAGTAAATCAAAATATACCCACATTAAAGACTGTCTCAAAAAGATCAACAAAAAATCTGAAAGTTACTGTAAGGAAGATCAAAGTGGAACTCAAATGAAACTTAATATAAGAAGCCAAGGGTAAATATAAATCATTTAACTAAATTAGGCAATTAGGAAGTAATGCTCAGCAATGCTTTGAATTAATTTATAACAGTGTTGCCCAGTTCAACCCTAATGATGCTGCTAATATACTTGCTGAAATAGTCCCTCCCTCCTTCTTGGATTATTATGGACATATCCTACCTGCACTCTTTGATACTAAATATGCCATCTCTGCGGGCTCTGACAATAGACGTGGGTGCTTAATTAATAGCACCAAACATGACCTCTTTGAACCCCTCTTAAAATTGTTCAACTTATTTTTAACCTCAGGGTATGTAGTTGATTTATATAGATGGCCCACATCAGATCCTTGTAACAACAGATCCATTAGTTTAATAAGCTAATTTGCAAAGCCATGAAATGTATTACAACTGATTTCATAAGCTACAATAATAAAAATATTATTGCTCTAGATCTAATGAATAGTCCTGAAAAGGACTGCTAGGCGGCTACAGCCCTTAAACAGATTTTTAACAAATGAGATGTCCTGCTGATCTAGCCCACTTGGAGCCTCTAAAAAGTAGTATAATAGTCCTGTGTTGATGGTTGCTTATCTTGTATTGATAAAGCACAGAGACCATTTACGAGGTGAAATCCAGATCCTTTATTAATGATGATAGATGAGTGCTTTTTCATACTGTACTATCTTGCTGAGAGACATTAATATAAAACCCAACACATTCAATTCAGCTGTACAGCTTCTCTCAACTGATTTTGAAAGGTCTCCGATGGAGAGGCTTTTCTGGAGGAAAAGGCCACTAGAAAGGAAACTGAACTTGCTAAGGCCTAAAGGGTGGTATGAGACTGACCTTAAACTTGTTGGCCTTCACTTTCTAGATAAACCTGGGGATGAGTTGGAAGAGAGGAAGAGTGTATAGGAGTTTGAGGTGGTCTGTAAAAATTGCTCTAGACCTGCAATAATACGGTTTTGTCAAAGGGAGATCATTGAAAAATCTGTGGTTAGCAAATATGTAGTTCAAGTAACACACCTGGATATGACCAACGTATTTGACGCTATTACTCCAGCTGGAACCGTAAACAAGCTTAAAGGCCTAAATGTCAACCCTTTTATGTCAAAGATAAATAGAAAACTGGCTGAGAGAGAGAACCCACTTAGTTAAAGTAGCAGATGCCACCCCAGAAAGCAAGAGGATGAGAAGTGGCATTTGTCAAAGCTCAGTAAAAGGACCCTTTTCTGTTCAGCATGCACTTCTCATGTCACCAAACCTCTAAGCCATATATGCGGCTAACTAAATTTGTTGATGACGGCAGGCTGAGTGTTGGTGTGCACCTGGCATCCAATACTGTGTTACTTCAGCAAGGACTAAACCATGCAAATCAATGGTGTAGTAGAAACATTGCTGAATTTCCTGAAACCCAGATAGTGTGTCCCAGTAATGTAATTAACATCTCTTCAGAGGTTTTATCAGAATCTGAATATCTGTTGCTGAGCAAGGGCCTAATTTCATTCCTGGGTTTTTTGTTCCTGAGGATATCTTTGTGGAAGATTTATATGCTTTTTGCAGACTACTTAATTTGAAACTATATTTTCAGAATGAGGAAAGTGTTAGTGAAAATAGTGGCTTTAAGTTTCATAAATCAACATTTATTCCACCTATGAATAAAAATGTAGAAATATTTCAGAAATGTGTATTTAAGAACCTAAATTTTGAGTGGACCACAACATGTTCCTCTTTCCAACTTATCTAGTGAAGAAAGGAATGCTTTGATACAGCTGAAAAATAATAAAAAACATAGTTATTGTTAGAGCTGACAAAGGTGGAGCAACTGTGATTATGGATAAAACTTTATATGTCACTGAAACTAATAAACAGCTGCAAGATAATAGATTGTATGCATGTATGCCTCAATATCCCACTTCTGTTTTCAAAAAAGAAATTGATAGGTTTCTTGAGTCTGCTGTTAGTGAGGGGATTATTGATAAACGTACAATTTTTCATTTGAAAGTTAAAAATCCGTCTTCCCAATATGTTTACCTTCTCCCCAAAATACACAAAGACATGCAGCAACCACCGGGTCAAACAATTGTATCTGGTCAAGGTTCCTTGACTGAACCTTTGTCTGCTCACCTAACGGTTTATTTAAAGCCATTGTTAGCAGGAGTTAGAGCAAGGATAAAAGACACTCCGGAATTTTTAAATATTATTTATGATGCCCAGCTAGAATCTACCTGGTTATTATGTACTTTAGAAGTTACGTCTTTATATACCAGTATTCCTCATTGGGCTGTATTGTGTGCTTTAGAGTATTGGCTAAATAAAATGGCTTTATATAGCCCTGGTTTCAATACTTTCTTGTTATGCTTAATGGAGCATGTGTTATCCAAAAAATGTTTTTTTCTTCAATACGAAATGTTTTTTGCAATTGAGAGGTACAGCTACGGGTGCATCATTTCCACCCATATATGCTGACCTCTTTATGGGGTATTTGGAACAGATAATAATTTATGATACAAATCATAATATTTTTCTTGGCGAGATTGATATCTGGCGCAGGTTTTTGGATAACCGCTGGATGGTGTGAAAGTCAGATGTGGTATATTTACAGGAATTTGTTCAATATTTAAATGAAAATAAATGGGGTATCAGGTTTACAGTAAACTATGATAATACAGTTGTTTATTTTTTAGATGTCAAAGTATCCAGACAATCTGATGGCACTTTGTCTAGTACACTATATAAAAAACCCCATCATTCTAATACTCTACTGCACGTATCCAGTTGTCATCCTAAACATGTAACATTAAATGTACCTAAATCACAGTTTATGAGAATACATAGAATTTGTTCCAATACTGAAGAATATATACATTTTGATAATGACCTTATAGGTCATTTTGTTGAACGTGGTTATTCGTTAGCACAGGTTAGGCAGACAAGTAGGGAAGTACAATCATATTCTAGAAGGGAGCTTTTGAAATATAAAGATAGGGGCCCTTGCTCTAGCAACAAAATCAGATTCACTACCACTTGTAGTAGAAACACTCATAGATATTTGGATATAATGCAACAACATTGGGACATTCTATTAACAGATGACAGGTTAGGGGAGTTGTTAGGCCAAAGATGCTCTTTTTCTTTTAGAAGGGGGAAAACTTCAAGTAGTTATTTTAGCCATTATAAACATTTTGCACCCTTGATAAATTCTACACAGACAACCATAGATGGTACACAAGTGGTGGGTTGTTATCCTTGTGGCCATTGTTCTTTCTGTAAATTTATATGTTCCACCAAGGAATTTTCAAGCAAAAACACATCTAGGGTTTTTCTATCAGAATGTTTGGTAATTGTATCTTGCACAGCCTTTTATATAGGACAAACTTCTAGACCACTAAAACTGTGTATTTCAGAACATATGAGTAGCATTAGAAATAAATATCTGGCTAATGCCTTGTATAAACATACTATTATACACAAAACAGCGATGTTTAAATTCATTATTATTGACAGAGTGTTTGGACATAGATTAATGAAAAGTGGCTGGCTTAATGTTTTAAATAAAAAAGAGAAGTATTGTATAGTAAAATTGGGGGGATTGTTTCCACCTGGCCGTAATGAACATTTGTAATAATTGTTTAATGAGATATAATTATCTCAATATGAGATGGTGTATAAGAAGGGGAATACACTGATGTGTTTTACGTTGAGAAAGGCCTGTGGGCAGAAACCGGTCTGTTTTTGTACATTAAAATTAGATATTTGCTTCAGATGAGTGCTGGCTGTTTTTGTTATAGTAGAAACATTGTCACTTTTTCATAAACAAATTGTGACAGCAACTTATAGTTTAGGCACCACCACACTTCAAATTGATATGGTGATCAGAGATCAGAACATCTTAGTAGACAACTCCCATTCCTTTGTCCAACAGTAATCGGGAAATTCTTCTGTCTAGCTCCCAATTAATAAGTAAAGGTAACATTATAAATAATGGAGTTCAGTCCCATAAGTACATGAATTTTACAGCATTGCATAGACACTCTTAGCGCCTTTCAAATAGACACTACTAAGAGTGTAGTATTACCCTGTGACAGCAGCAGCACCCAGCAATATTTTTTACCCTGCAATTGCCCCATCATTTTATTTGTGGTACAAAAATATTGGGTCCAGTAATATGTACATA
Organism: Protopterus annectens; assembly: GCF_019279795.1. Classification (NCBI taxonomy): domain Eukaryota; kingdom Metazoa; phylum Chordata; order Ceratodontiformes; family Protopteridae; genus Protopterus; species Protopterus annectens. The sequence continues at coordinate 973,945,617 of NC_056744.1, forward strand.
ATCTTTGCTGGTACAATAAGCCTACCTATAACCTTGCCCACACATTACACTAAAAGCCCTAGAGACTTTGTTCAATCAAATAGAACTAAAAATCATACATGTTATATAATAGCACCAGAGTGCCAAATGAACATCCTACATCTTTTTCTAACACTTAATGAACAGTATGTAAGCATATATTGAAGCAAAAGCAGTGCCTATAACAGTGCCCTTTGTCTGGAGCCATAACTGAGAATCAAAAATGAAGATAGCATTACTCAAACAAAAATATGCTAATTTAGTTATATAATTACTATTTGGGATGGAACCTAAAAGCTTGTCTAACGTTTCTAAAATATTCCCTTACTAAATGCTTGTGCATAAGTTGTTCCCATCATCTGCCATGTGATATTAATTACTGTGTTAGTGCAAATCTCTAGGAGAATGTGCACAGAGTCTCAAAAATAAGAATTAACATAACCACATGAAAAGGTAGAATTTCATTTAACATTTTTCCAGCAGGTCCTTTGAACTTCCAGTTAGAAATCCGTTTGGCATAACAAAGAGAAAGCTAAAGTTTTCACATTAAACTAACTTCTATTATTTTGTAGAACTACACTTTTGTTAGTGTTGCATTAAACACTTCCAGCCTTGTAACAATGAGGTAATGTGGATTATTACTTCACCAGATAAATAAGTAAATATATAAGCTAGGTTACCTTACCAAGTTCTGCTTTAGCTAGGTACTAAGTTTCTGTCTGGTTTAACATCCTGTTCATCTTGTCAGTCAAGAGCAAAACATTTTGTACAGTCAAAAAGCATCAAGTCAAGCCAAAGTCATCACAGTGCTTAAGTTTATTCATGCTGCCAGAGAGATTTTTGTTTTGAAAAGTTTAGACTGAGCAAACTTGGTGGATGCAGTATATTTACTTTGGCTGATCTTTTTAAAAACTAGATATGCATATGTACGTGTCCATTGCAGGCTGAAGGAGATCCAGTGGTCATCTAACATACCATAGCTGCATGATGCTTGTGAGATAACAGATAAATGAGATGTTTCACATTTGTCATTTGTTCCTGGCACAAAAGACGTCTGTGTAGACGTGCAGCTGTGTCCAGTTCTGGAGTGTACAGTGAACAAAGGGAATTGAAGTTGGCATTAACCGTTTAGTAGTATCTGTGCAGACATGCACCTGTGTTCAGCTGTTCTTCATGTTTCACTGCTGCAGTCATCACATTTGGGTTATCCCTGCCAGGGTAGCCCCCAGCCGGCCTGAATATCAGAGGCGTATTTCTGCGTTGGTTGCAGTCACTTCAGTACTGATGTTAGGTCGTCAGTAGTATAAAGTAAGGCAGCCAATGCCATTACATCAGTCTTTCTTGCTGCGGAGCCTGAAGCAGAAGTTTGCATGAGTGCTGGTCAGCCGCTACCTGAATTTCGTCTTCTGAATTGAAGCTGAAGTCTTCTAAAGCTAAGTACCCCATTGGGGATCCTTTTTGCTTGCTCTAACTGATGTAAGAAAAAGTTAACAATTGCCTTGCCTGTGGAAAGCAAGTACCACACCGAGACTTTCATTCTTACTGCATAACTTGCTTAGGCCCAGACCACGACGTCCCCCACTGTCGCTTTTGTGCTTTGTTCAGGGCCAAAACTGTACGTCGTTGGGCCCTTATTGTAGCTAGATATTTTCGTTTACAGTCATCGAACTCCGATATGGCTTCAGTAAACCATCTGACAGCAGATCTTCTGAAGAAACGTAAGGATAAAAACAGAGACACAGGTCCAAACCTACTGATGATGCTTCCGTTAAGCTAGTCGTCAGTTCTCCGGTCCTCAGTGAGGCTCTTTTGCAACCCCTGATGCCCGCTTCTGTGGATTCGCAGGCTGCTACCAAGACCCTTTCGGAGTCCAGTATGCCGCAAAACTCTTCTTCAACTAAGGATCCTGCGGTTGTCTTTCACTTGGATGGGTCCAGAATCGCTGAGCAGGCACCAGCTTCCAAGGAAGTACTTTGCACTACCAGTTATCAACACAAACTGACAACTTCTTTTGCATCTACCATTCTTTCCAAAATGACCGAGTTTCTAAGGCCCAGGGTATGAACTACACCCAAGAAACTGACGACCCACTCCCAGGCACCTCCTTCCCTGCCCCAGTCTCAAATGCTTAAAATAGCGGAAAACCTTATCGTGCTTATCAGGGGAAGCCAAGCTACCCCTTCCAAAAGAAAAAGATATATGTCCCCAGTAGTTTTGTCTGAACAAGAGTCGGATGACTCCGATGCATCTGAATATGAAGACATGCAACCCCTTTCTACTTATGAGGATTCTGATGCAGAGGATTCCATTCCTTCAGCCTCTCCACCCGAGGACTTTTCCTTTGGGGAAACCCTTCATACCTTATGGAAGCATTTCCAATGGGAATGTCAGGACTACCCTCAGTCTAAAAAGAGACTCGGGGAATTCTTAGATCTTCCACAGCACAGACCCCTGGCCAATCCCCCAGTCCTGGATGTCATGGACGATGTTTTCCCGGAATCCAGTTTGACTCCTGACACCCTACCTCCTGCACCCAGAAAACCTGACAGGTACTATAGGGTCCCTAACTCGCACAAATTTCTTTTCAAAAATCCTACTGCTGACCCTGAGGTAATTTCTCAAGGGCCTAAAGGTATTAAAGCAACCTCTGCTAAGAATCCCACCCCCTCAGATAGGGATTCCTGAGCACTAGACAGATGGGGTAAAAAAGTATACACCTCTGCTACTCTTGCTATCAGAGCACTAAATTGCCAGTTCCATATGCTAAAATTTCAGCAACATACCATGGAACTCCTCAAACAAAATGTGTCTTCCTTTCCTGCTTGTGCAGAATCTAAAGAGTTACAAGAGTTAATGCATTCTGCAAGTCTAGTAACTAAGCACACCTTACATTGTGGTTTTGACACACTAGAAGCTTCTTGCAGGGTAGCTGTTACCGGTTCTGTCCTTAGAAGGCATGCATGGCTTAAGGAACAGCCCTTGCCAGACCATGTTAAATCTAAATTGTTGGATGCACCCTTGCACAAAGACAACTTATTTGGCACTAAGGCAGAGGAGGTCTTAAAAAAGATGGAAGAAAAAGCTAAATCTATGCAAACAGCTAAAGATTTCTTACAGGTCCAGCCCTCCAGGTTCAGTAGCCATTGCCCCTCCAAGCACTGGTCCTTTCCTGCTCCCACCAGGTCAGTTCAGCCCATACACTGTGGAAGCAGACCCCCCCCCCCCCCAACAGCAGCCACAGGGAATGCAGAGATCAAAACAGTGGAATCCCTCCACTTCAAAAAACAGGGAGTTCTAAGCCACCCCCTCATGGTAAGAACTTACAATGACTCTCCTCCACCACACCCTCCTTCTGCCCACCTTCACTTACCCCTAGGAGGAAAACCTCTCCTTTCACGCAAAGACCTGGGCCACCATTACCAGCGACCACTGGGTCCTCAACATAGTGTCCCAGGGATACAAATTTTCTTTCCACGCTCTTCCAACCCCAAACCAGTGGGCAGAGGCCCAAAAGAAAGTTCTTTCCCTGCTCTCTAGGAGGGCAGTAGAGCATGTTCCTGCAGAAAGGCCAAGGTTTCTACTCCAGACTTTTTCTGGTACCCAGAAAAGAGGGCACCTGGCACCCCATCCTCAATCTATCCATCCTAAACACCTTCCTGGTGATACCAAAATTCATAATGCTCACCCTCCAGCATCTGCTACCTATGCTCTCCAAGGATGCTTGGCTAGCCACCCTAGACCTAAAAGAGGCCTACCTCCACATTCCTATCAGGGAATCATGCAGGAAATTCCTACGTTTCAAGGCAGGATCTCTGCACTTTCAGTTCTCTGCACTTCACTTTGGCTTATCTACTGCTCCCAGAGTTTTCACAAAATGTCTGGCTCTGGCCATTGCCTTTTGCAGACAAAGAAATATTCAAATTTACCCATATTTAGACGACTGCCTAATTCAGGCAGACAGTCAGGAAAAGCTGCTCAAGTACCTGGCCTTTGTAAAGTCCCTAATGACCTCCCTAGGGTACACTGTAAACTAAAAGAAATCCAAACTAGTACCCACTCAAAGGATTATATTCCTGGGAGCAAGCCTGGACACAGCATCCCAGATGGCATTCCTTACACCAGAAAAAACAAACTTACCTGACAGCCTACTTCTCGCAACTAGCCACCAGAACCCAGTTATCTGCAAGGAAAATCCTACAAGCTTTGGGGTTCATGGCATCTTGCATTCTACTCATTTCATATGCCAGACTGCATATGAGGAAACTTCAATGGTACCTAAAAAGCCTTTGGTGTCAACACTCTCAAGACCTGGAAACTCTTATACCCATGATACCTTGCCTCAGGAAAGTTTTTCTTTGGTGGGCAGCAGCAGCATGCTCCCAAAACAAGGGACTACCATTCTCACCACCCCCTGCCACCCAGGCCCTCACCACAGATGCATCAGACTATGCCTGGGGTGCACACCTGCACGGCAGGTGCATACAGGGCCAATGCAGCCCACAGCAAATCCATCTGCACATCAACCAAAAAGAGATGTTAGCTGTCCAGCATGCATTGACATCTTTCAGACCCCTTCTCTCCCCAGGGGCTCTCCTGATCAAAAACAGACAACACCACTGTGATGTGGTATATCAACAAGTAGGGAGGGACTCACTTCTATCCTCTATGCAGGCTGGCCATGATCCTTTGGCATACAGCCTCTGCCATGAAACTACACCTGCTAGCACAATTCCTGCCAGGTTCCCTAAACTCTATGGCAGATCACTTAAGCAGAAATCTTCTGGACCCACATGAGTGGCAGCTAGACAAAAGAACCTTCATCCTAATAACTCAGAAATGGGGCACCCCAAAGGTTGACCTCTTTACCTCCCACACCAATCATCAGCTCTGCAAGTTCTGCACCAGGGAGCATCACAACATGGCTTGGAAAGTGGATGCCATGTCCTTCCTCTGGGTCAATCTATTGGTCTATGCCTTTCCACCTCCACCTCTCATTGCCAGGGTACTGCTCACAATAAGGGAGGAAAAAAACAAGGACAATTCTTATTGCTCCAGACTGGCCTCACCAGCACTGGTACCCACTGCTGTGCAGCCTGTCCCCACTGCCACCATGGCATCTCACTCAGACCCCAACCCTACTGACCCAGAGGGAAGGAGAATTCATGCATCCCCAATTGCAGATCCTCAATTTGGCAGCTTGGCTTTTTCCCTAACCACTGATCAATCTGCCAGACTCAGTAAACAGGTACTAGGTGTTATACGTGAGGCCAGACACCTTAGCACTAGAAAGTCTTATGCTGACAAATGGAAAGGGTTCTGCACCTGGATCCAGGCTAAGGGAGCCAATATGGCACAGCCCTCCCTCTCATCCTAGATTACCTAGCTGACCTGCTACACAGTGGTCTCGCTTTTCTACTCAATTAAAATCCATGCCTCTGCTATCTCTGCTCATTTCCCCACTGAGCACCCCCTCTTCTCCCACCCTCTGATCAAACAATTCCTAAGAGGGGCTAGCAACTTGAGGCCACCCAGAAGAGCACCTACCCCAGCTTGGGACCTTAACTTTATGTTGGAAAAGCTCACCTTGCCCCCCTTCAAACTAGCATCTTCAGCATAGTTAAGATTTCTCTCCTGGAAGACAGCTTTTCTTCTGGCCATCACTTCAGCCAGAAGGGTCCCCGAGCTACAAGCACTCATGGCTGTGGAGCCCTTCGTCATCTTCCATGCTGACAGGGTTTCTCTCAGGACTAACCCATCCTTCATGCCCAAAGTGGTGTCCAGTGTGGTTCTCAACCAAAAAACACTGTTAGCCAGCAGATGCGTGAAACAGTAAAATAATACTGATACTAAATAGTTTGCTGATTATACATTTTCTTTAATAATCAGACCGGTTTCGGCAAAAAGGTATAAGCCTTCATCAGTGATACACAGCAAAAAAAACACAGGACATTACTCATGAATATTTATAAGAATGCCTGACCAATGAGAAATGAAACCTTGCATAATTAGTAATGGTATATTCCCACTACAGAAACAGAAAAACTGATAATAAACAGATAATAAACATTATTAAGTCAGTGTGTTCATGGGTTCACCACATTAAAGCCTATGATTATATAACATAGAAGTAGTACAATGTCTATGAAAAAATAAACATAAATAAATGCACCACAGATACAGGTGTATTGTGTGTAAAAATATGTATATAATAATGCAGAAAAAACAAGATAAATTGGTAACACTAATGTTCTCAATAAATTTGTGGTTATTGATGAGCAATCACGATTATCCGACATCTACTAGGGTATCCACAGGAACCTGAAATACATAAATATAAAAATATTTTATATCATAACACATAAAGTTACTATAAATATTATTAGTAATAAATGATCATTCAATCATGATATAACACAAAGAATTGTCAATCATAAGTGATCATTCAAACCTGGTGGAAAAAGTGCTCCCAATGTGGTAATCCAATATCTTTCTTTGTGGTTTAAAATGCTATGCCAACCTTGAGTATTGTTGCGATCTCCTGTGATTCTGTCAATAATCATGAATGTGTATTGGGCCTGTTGATGTTTCAAAGTATGTCGAAAAAGAGCATTATGGTCTTTCTTGTTTTTAATATCACTTCTGTGTTCATTAATGCCTGTCCTCAATGGTCTGGATGTCTGACCCACATAGAAAGCAGAACAGTGACAAGTGGCCAGATAGACCACCCAACTGCTACTGCAATTGCCAAATATCTTGCAATCATACACTTTGCTGGTGATGTCCTTCAAGGATGCATCTGCAGTCCTTACAAATGGGTTGTCCTGTTGTCAGGCAGCCCTTCGGTCAGCCGGATTCCAAAGTCTGGGTCTGGCCTCGGCTGGTGTCGCACTTCACCCGACGTCATAGCTGCAGTTATTTGGGTATAAAGGCATCAGCCGATGCCATTTTCCTCAGTCTTTCTTGCCGCGTGGCGCCCGAAGCAGAAGCTATTCGCAAGTGCCGGTCGGTCAGAACCAGAGATTACTACTACCGAATACGTCTACGAAGACTTCTAAAAAGCTAAGTACCCCGTTGGGGACTCTTTCTTGCCTCAGCCGATGTCAGAAAAAGTGAATAACTGTTTAACTTGTGGGAAACAAATACCTCATAAAGATTTCCACTCTTACTGCTTACCTTGTTTAGGCCCAGACCACGACGTAGCAGCTTGTCTAGCCTGTGCTTCTTTTAACCGACGGACACTTAAACGTCGGTCGGAATTTGCTGAGGAGTTTTTCGGCTCCGATTTTGCTTACATTATGCAGTCGGATCCTCCGACTATGCAAATATCTAAAAAGCGCAAGGAAAAGGACCGACACTCGCGGTCCGTGGTTTCGGGCGAACCGCGGTTAAGCCAACCGCGAGTGTCTCGGTTTCGGCTGAAACCGAGCAAGCGGTTCTTCCTTCAGCCGAAAACTTACCTCTTACCGAGGCCTCTTCCAACCTGGTGGAATCGGCTTCTGAAATCACTCCTGCTCTTACAGTTTCTCAGGAATTATCTGACACTATCCCCTTGGATATTTCTACCCCTGCACGTGGAGCTGCTAGGCCACCTGCATCCATGTCCATTAAGGCCTTTGCCAGGGCCAAAGCAGCTAAAACTACTAAAACTGTGCCTGCTAAGATCCCCTCTCACAGGCCTAGCTCTAGTTCACAAATGCTTAGTTTAGCAGAGGACCTCATTTCTTTAATCCGGGGATCCCAACCTTAACCTGACAGGGCCTCTCACCCACCTCCAGAGAAGAGGCCTAGAGCAGAGCCCCCTGAGCCTGTTTCAACAGATGATTCCTCTGATGATTCAGATAACACAAACCCTCCAGAGGCTCCTTTCTCCCCTTATGAAGACTCTGATGCTGAAGAGTCCATTCCTTCTGCCTCTCCGCCTGAGGAATATTCCTTTGGGGAAACCTTGCATGCTATGAGGGAACAATTTCAGTGGCAGGGCCAGGATTTTTCAGACTCCAGAAAAAGGCTTAGAACCTTTCTGCATTTACCACAACATAGGCCTTTAGCCATACCTCCAGTTCTTTCTGTTGTAGATGATGCATTTAATGATGCTTGTACTGCTCCTGATTCACTACCTCCGGCCCCTGCTAAGCCCGATAGGTACTACAGGGTCCCGGACACGCATTACCATTTGTATAAGGCTCCCTTTGCAGATCCCGAGACTATCTCCCAGGGCCCTAAGGCTGTAGCAGCTACCTCTGCCAAAACCCCCCTCCCCTCTGAAAGGGAATCCAGGTCCTTAGAGAGATGGGGTAAAAAAGTTTACACTTCTGCTACTCTTTCAGCTAGGGCCTTGAACTGTCAATTCCACATGATCCAGTATCAAGAATTTATGCTAGACCAGTTAACCAAAAAACTGTCCTCGGATGAACCATTAGACAAAAAATCTGTTCAGGAAATGGTACATAACATTCAACAAGTCAGTAACCATTCCTTAAAATGCGGCTATGATGCACTGGAGGCTTCCTTTAGATCAGCCATGACTGGCACAGTGATCAGAAGGCATGCGTGGTTAAAAGAGCAGGCCTTACCAGACCATATCAAATCAAAACTACTAGATGCTCCCATGGACAAGATCAATTTGTTTGGCTCTCCTGCACAGGTCCAACCTCCAAGGTTTAGCAGGAATTGGCCCTCCAAGAATTGGTCCTTTCCAGACTCCACCAGAGCTCAGAGAGGCAGGAATAGGCGTTCAAGAGGCAAAAGCCAATCCAGGGGTGCCTACAGGGGACACCAGTGGCAGGGTAACAACCAGCGAGGTGCAGCCACAGACACAGCCACCACCACTGCTACAGGACAATCACAGTGACTTGGCTCTAGCACCGCCTACCAGGGAGCAATTAGAAGCACCCTTGGGCGGAAAGCTAGCTTTATTTTCAGTAAACTGGCATTACATCACAAGAGACAAGTGGATTTTGCAGACAATAGACCAAGGTTACAGGTTTCACTTCCATACTCTACCAGGGAAGAGAGGAATGCCAAACCTACCTCCAAATCAAAAGGCAGAAGCTCTAAAACAAATAGCTCAATTATTAAGGATGAGAGCTGTGGAAAAGGTACCATCTATGGAGCAAGGACAGGGATTTTACTCCAGGCTCTTCCTGGTACCAAGAAAAGAAAGCAATTGGAGACCTATTCTCGACCTGTCCGCTTTTTCCTCATTGTTCCAAAATTCAAAATGCTGACACTACAGCAGCTTCTTCCCCTGCTGGGCAAGGAGTCTTGGCTGGTAACTCTGGATCTCAAGGAGGCATACCTGCACGTCCCCATACGACCAATTTGCAGAAGATACCTCAGATTTCTTGCAGGATCAGAGCATTATCAATTCTCAGCATTGCCCTTTGGCTTATCTACTGCACCCAGAGTGTTCACGAAATGCCTGGCATCAGTAATTGCTCATTGCAGGCTTCAGGGAATCCAAATCTACCCTTACCTGGACGACTGCCTGATAAAAGCGGACAACAAAAACAAGCTAGCAGAAGACTTGAAAAGGGTCATTTACTTGCTACAAGCTCTGGGATACACAGTCAATATAAAAAAGTCAAGACTGATACCATCCCAAAGGATAACCTTTTGGGTGCAGAGCTGGACACAACGAAACAAATGGCATTCCTAACAGTAGAAAAACAGGAGCAACTCCCTCTCTACTTCTTGGCATTAACAAAGCAGAATCATCTAACAGCAAGAAAAGTCCTGCAAGCCTTGGGTTTCATGGCATCCTGCATAATATTGGTTCCACATGCCAGACTACATATGAGAAAGTTACAGTGGTACCTAAGGAATTTATGGTCTCAGCACAAGCACAGCCTAGAAACCCAAATTCCAATAATTCCATGCCTGAAGCAAGAATTCCAACGGTGGGCTCAGGCCTGTCAATCAAACAAAGGATTGCCTTTCCACAACACTCAACCAAGCCAAACCATCACAACGGATGCCTCAGACCTCGGTTGGGGGGCCCACATGCTGGACAAGTGCATTCAAGGTTTATGGACTCAAGACCAGCTGCACTTACACATAAATCAAAAGGAAATGCTGGCAGTAAAACTGGCAATTCAGGCATTCAGACCATTTCTTCGACAAGGTCATCTGTTGATAAGGACAGACAACACCACAGTTATGTGGTACATCAACAAACAGGAGGCACACATTCACCCTCTATGCCGGATGGCAATGGACCTCTGGAATGTGGCCCTGAGCTACAACATTCAGTTACAAGCAATTTTGTACCAGGAAAAGAAAACATTCTAGCAGACATACTAAGCAGAACTACCACGGATGCCCACGAATGGATGCTGCATCCGGACATCTTCAAAACAATTACAAGAAAATGGGGGCTCCCACAAATAGACTTATTTGCATCCCCACGCAATCACCAACTAAAGAAATTCTGCACAAGGACTTACCACCCACTCGCTTGGAAGGTGGACTCCCTATCCTTCAGCTGGAAAAACCTGACAGCATATGCATTCCCACCACTTCCTTTGATGCACAAGGTGCTATTGAAGATCAAAGAGGACCGTCCAAGGATCATTCTGATAGCTCCAGACTGGCCAAGACAACATTGGTACCCATTACTGAGGAGCATGTCTCGGGAACAAATATGGCCTCTACCCCTTGTTCCCTTGCTGTTAACACAGAACAACTACAACACCCTGCATCCAAACCTGAAAACACTGCAGCTGACTGCCTGGAACATTGCATAAGAACAAATAACCCAAATTTATCCCAAAGGGTTAAAGACATTATCTTGGAGGCTCGCAGACCCTCAACAAGAAAATTATTCAGCAAAATGGAAAAGATATTTCATTTGGAGTACTGCAAAAGGAGAAAATGTGTCACTGGTAAACATAGCCAACATCCTGGAATACTTGGCAGAGCTCTTCCACAAAGGCCTGTCCTATTCTTCCATCAAGATTCATGCATCAGCTATTTCAGCAGAATACGACTTGGATCCTCCAGTCTTCTCACATCCTCTGCTCAGGCAGTTTCTGAGAGGAATTAAAAATGTAAAACCGCCTAGGAAGCCACCATTGCCAGCATGGGACTTGAACTTTGTGCTAGAAAAATTGACACTTCCTCCTTTCGAACCAGCAGCAACAGCAGAATTACAATACTTATCATGGAAAACTGCTTTCCTGTTGGCAATCACTTCAGCAAGAAGGGTATCTGAGCTACAGGCACTAATGGCAGTACAGCCCTTCCTGATCTTCCATCAAGATAGAGTATCCATGAGAAGTAATCCTACTTTTATGCCTAAGGTGGTCTCCAGAGTATCGTTGAATCAGGCTATCCACCTACCTACATTCTTCCCCAACCCACAGAACAGGGGAGAAAGGCTGTTGCATACCTTGGATGTGCATAGACAATTACGCTACTACCTGGACAGGACCAAGGGCAATAGGAAAACTGACCAACTACTGGTAGCATATGCAACAGGAATGGAAGGAAAAGCAATTTCAAAACAGACAATCTCTAAGTGGATAGGAAATTGCATTAGATTTTGTTACTCCTACCATGGAAAGAAAACTCCAGAAAACATCAGGCCTCACTCTATAAGGGCTACAGCCACTACCACAGCTTTTCTATGAGGAGTGGCTACCAAAGACATTTTAGAGGCTGCTACTTGGAGCTCCATGCATACATTTGCCAAGCATTATAATTTACCTTTATACTCCAGATCCCGAGCAGGTTTTGCCACTGCTGTTTTGCAAGGGATCTTAACTACACCATAATTTTATTTCTCCTCCTCCCCAGTTTGGCATGGTATTCTACCCATTTGTAAGGACTGCAGATGCATCCTTGAAGGACATAGTACAGTTTTGTACCTACCATAAATGTAGATGTCTGATAGGAATGCATCTGCAGTCAGGATTACCCACCCTCCTTCCCCTCTGTGGTACTCCTAGGGTATTTGCCCATCTTGTAGCTAGCTGGGGG